>NW_018243814.1:99344-100826 GCF_001263595.1 Phalaenopsis equestris | reverse complement strand
ATTTACACCTCGCTAGTTTTTTAGAACTGTGAGCTACCTTTAAATATGACAAAGTCTTAAATGATGTTTTTAGACTTAGACTTTTTCCTTTTTCACTTAGGGATAAGGCTAAGATGTGGTTAAATTCATTAGCACCAGGATCTATTAGAACTTGGGGAGAACTTTCACAGAAATTTCTATCCAAATATTTCCCTTCATTCAAAATAGCTAAACTTAGATATGACATAACATTGTTCTGTCAGCTTGATGGAGAGTCAATATACGAAGTTTGGGAGAGATTTAAAGAACTTCTTAGGAAATGCCCTCATAATTCGTTATCAAATTGGTTGATAATTCAAACTTTTTGAAATGGATTAGTGGGATCTCTTAAATTGATTATTGATGATGTGGCTGGTGGTTTTTAATGTCAAAACCTTTTGATGAGGCTTATTCGTTAATAGAAGAGATGACTACCAACAATTTTCAATGGCCCTCTGAGAGGGTAAATCCTAAAAGAGTAGCTACTATCCATGATTCTGATGTGATATCTATGTTAGCTTCGCAGATTGCTACAATATCAAAGAAATTAGATCATTATGGGATGAATTATTCTGTAACACCTCCTATGATGGAAGAGAATGCATCTGGGAAATTTGTGGATGGTCAACCTTCATATGAGACTTTAAATGTTTTTAATAGACCCAACAACCCTTATTTGAACTATTATAACCCAGGTTGGAAGAATCATCCAAATTTTAATTGGAATAACCATTCTTCTACAAATCAATAATGGGCAAACAACCCAGTGAACCCATTAGGAAGTAATACTCAAATTAAGGAGAAGAATTTGTCTATGGAAGAGCTGATATTAAACATGGGTCAACGATTACAGAATCAAAGAAATCAATTATAAATTCAAGGAAATCAATTACAAAATCAAAGAACTGCTATTAAGAATATTGAAAACTAATTGGGACATATCACTACTGCGCTTAGTAACCGAACATTAGGAACTTTTCCTAGTACTGTGGAACCAAATCCTAAAGATCAAGGAAAAGAACAAATCAAAGCGATACAATCGAAGTGGAAAAGAATTGGAAACAAGGGTGGAAAAAGAAATAGAAACTAAAAAAGAGAAAGTAGATACCGAAAAAGAGAAGGATCATGAATACCCAGATTTAGAGTATCCATTTACTCCATTGAAAATTTCTGTGGAAAGACCTTCACCACCGTTTCCTCAAAGATTGAAGCAACACAAACAAAATAAATAATTTTCCAAATTTTTAGAAATTCTTAAGAAGTTAAGAGTGAATATTGCCTTCGTAGAAGCTTTAGAGCAAATGCTCAATTATGTGAAATTTATGAAAGATATTCTGAACAAGAAAAGGATGTTCACGGATAACAAAACTGTTACACTTAGCAAAGAGTGTAGTGCAATTATTCAAAAAAAGCTTCCTGAAAAATTAAAAGATCTTAGCAGTTTCACTATACCATGTGCTATTG
>NW_018243814.1:93574-95972 GCF_001263595.1 Phalaenopsis equestris | reverse complement strand
GCCTACTATATTTAAAGATGTTTATAGATATATAAAAACTTGTGATTGATGTCAACGAGTAGGCTATATATCTAGAAGAAATGAAATGCCTCTAAATTTCATATTGGAAGTTGAGATCTTTAATGTTTGGGGATTAGATTTTATGGGACCATTTATTCCTTCATTTTGGAACTTATATATATTAATTGCAGTAGACTACGTTTCTAAGTGGATTGAAGCACAAGCCTTACCTCGCTGTGACGCTAAAACTGTTTCAAGATTTTTAATGAAAAATATTTTCACTAGATACGGAATGCCTAAGATGATCATTACTTATGGAGGATCCCATTTTAGGAATAAATATATTCAGAGATTAGCAGAAAAATTTAATATAATTCATAGAATCTCTATTGCTTATCAGCCTCAAACCAATGGATTAGCTGAAGTTTCTAATAGAGAGATTACACAAATACTTGAAAAGACTGTAAACCCTAGTAGAATAGATTGGTCTACTAGATTGGATACAGCATTATGGGCTTACAGGACTGCTTATAAAACTCCTATTGGAATGACTCCTTACAGACTGATTTTTGGAAAGACTTGTCACTTATCAGTAGAATTGGAGCATAAAGCATATTTGGCGATAAAAGAATTCAATTATGATTTGAAAGATGTTGGTAAGAAGAGATTGTTACAATTAAATGAATTGGAAGAATTAAGAAATGAATTTTATGATAATGACAGAATTTATAAGAAAAAAATAAAGTTATGGCATGATCGAAAGATTAACCAGAAGAACTTTGAACCAGGACAAGAAGTTTTACTTCACAACACTAGGCTGAAGTTATTTCCTGGAAAATTGAAGTCTCGTTGGTTAGGACCCTTTATTGTGACTCAAGTTTACACTTACGGAGCTAATGAAATTAAAGATCAGAAGATGAGAAATAGATTTAAAGTAAATGTACACAAATTAAAACCATATTATGAGGGTAAAAGACAAAATTTTAAAGAGGTTTTATTGATCAGTCAACCTGAATGACACTTGAATAGGTCGGGCTGATGACGTTAAACCAAGCGCTTCATGGGAGGCAACCCAGATTTATCTTTATATTTATCGCGATTATAGTAGTTTTTATTTGAAATTATCGTTAGTTTGTGGTAGTACTAAGCTCTACTACTCTTATTTACCCTTGAAATATCTTAAAATTGGATCCATGAAGAAAAATTAGAACGCATTCGGACCAAAGCGAAACTATGCAAATTTTGCCTTTGGCGCCGACGGCGCCCTTGACGCCGCCGACAGCAGGTTTTTCCCGAGATTCCAGACAAAATTAATACAAAGGCGCGCCGACGGTGCCATAGACCCCTCTGATGGCGAGACCGACGGATTGGCGGTTACTTGAGTTCAAATGGCAATTTTTAGCGGTTTTTGGGCGTGAATTGTCTTTTTAAACTAAAAAATTCGATTTCTAGATCATATTTTTGCTCCAAAAATGAAGTGAAACTCTACCAATTTCATTCCTATGGCTTCAAATTCCCCTGATAATCCCAAAATGTGAGTTTTCAATCGACAAAAGTTTATTAGTGCGGAAGCGCAGCGAATCTTTGACAAGTTACTAACGAAAAAAGGATTAATCAAGGAACGAGGATTCGTAAATTGCGGATTGAATAATCCCACGATGGATATTGAAGAAACGATAGTGCAGCAAAGATGGGAAGTGTTGTGCTACACTACCGCCACCATGGTTGTTCCAGTGGTGAAAAAATTTTATGCAAATTTACATGGAATCAACCAAAGAGTTGTTTATGTGCGAGGAAGATGGATCACTTTCACTCTTGCACGGATCAACAAATTATATATGATAGAGAATGTTCCTGTCTGCAACTATTCCAATTTTTTCCCAACGAGAAACGAAATGAATGAGATTTACCAATATTTAGCGGACGAAATTGACGACTGAGAAACATGAGAAAATGGGTATGTTAGTTTTTCTGCGACACTCCTAAATCCCATTTCAAACCATAGGCACTTTTTCATTTCTGTGAAACTGTTATTGATAATGAACATCGGTAAAGTTTTAAAAGAATGTGCCATTTTGAATTACTGCATCCAAATGGGATTGTCGATCGACATTGGATCTATAATTGTGAAGTTGATTTTGGACCTGATCATTCATATATCAACTTATGGGCTTGGACACCCCTTTACAATTTTCTCACTTTGCAGTTAGTTCCAAGTGTCCTATGAAAATTGGGAAAAGGTACTGCTACCTTGGAAGCCTTTGGACCCAACTGAGAGATTCCCAGTTTTTGAAGATAAAAATGACATGACAATTATTCAATCATCTCAGAATTCACTGCCAGTTCAACCCTTAGTCCCTGAAAGTCGTCTGGTGATCCTGCGCCGAATCAAGAAACT
>NW_018243814.1:92064-93438 GCF_001263595.1 Phalaenopsis equestris | reverse complement strand
TTAATTGAGGAGGATTCTACTGAAGAATTTCCATTCCGACCCTTCTCCAACCTTTTCGTTCATGTGCAATCAATGAGTGATCTCAGAGGAGAATCGAGTCGAGTCTGAGGATTAGTAGATTTTTATTACTCCCTATGTGTCTATCTATGTATTTTTATTTGAACTTTGCATTTGCTTTGCTTTAGAATTATGCTTGTAGATCTCTGTATAGTTGAGACTAAGCATAGGATGTTTTGTTTTCAGCGTTTTGAGTGTTGTGGCTTGGATTGCGATGCTGAATTAATGTATTGAGACTGAGAAAATACCAAACTTAGGTGTGTTATGTAACGTACATTGTACCCCTTGGAATTTATATATAAATGTGATGTTTAATATTGTGAAAGTTTATATGTGCTAAGTACATCATTTAGTCACTTAAAATTATGTCTATAATGTTTAAAAAGATGTTGTTAAGGCTTGAAATTGATCGAAATCTCAAAAATACGGAATTTGGACCAAATCAATAGAGCCCGCCGACGGCGCCCTCAACGCCGCCGACTGCGGGTTTTTCCCGAGACTTAGTATTTAATTCCAATAGAGCACGCCGATGGCATCATCGACCCGGCCGATTTTGGATTGGGAAAAAAACACCTTTAACCGCGATTTTGACCAGTTAACCGCCACTATTCATCATCCCCTTCCTCCTAAAAACACCATTTTCGACTTAGGGCTTGAAAGATCTTGGATTGGGAGGCAATTTCAAGGCTTTTTGACACTGGACTTGATCATCTCTAGGTAAAAACTTCACTCCAACATAAAAATATTTGATTTTCACCATGTATTTCTTCCAGATTGAGGAGATCTGAAAAATTTGAGAATGTGAAGAAAATTTGGGAAGAAATTCATGAATCTTAGTGTTGAACTCTTTGAATTACCATTGAAAGCCATGATTTTTATATTTGAAGTAATTTTTGGAATTTTTCTATAATGTGATTAGATTGAAATGGCTCCACGTCAAAAAATAAGAGTTGAGTTCGACGGGTCTCGCTTAGTCAATGCGATGGCTCAAACGAAATTTACTTCAGTATTTAAAGGAAAGAAGTGTATACGAGATCATGTTTTTGAAAGTCTGGGAGGAGAAATTGAACGAGTTATTGTAGAGCGGAGGTGGGAAAACTTTTGTTACACCACCAATAAAGCTGATGCAAATGTGGTGAAGGAGTTCTATGCCAATTTAATCTATTCTGAAGATGGAATCGTTCAAGTGCGTGAATTTCTTGTTGAGTTTACTGCAATTGAAAGCCATGATTTTTATATTTGAAGTAATTTTCGGAATTTTTCTATAATGTGATTAGATTGAAATGGCTCCACGTGGCTCCACGTCAAAAAATAAGA
>NW_018243814.1:90349-91975 GCF_001263595.1 Phalaenopsis equestris | reverse complement strand
TAGAAGTTTGGTTTATGAAAGTCTGGGAGGATAAATTGAACGAGTTATTGCCGAGCAGAGGTGGGAAAACTTTTGTTACACTACCAATAAAGCTGATGCAAATGTTGTGAAGGAGTTCTACGCCAATGTGATTTATTGTAATGACGGAATCGTTCAAGTGCGTGGATTCCCTGTTGAGTTTACCGCTGCCCGTATCAACACTTTTTACGAAGTCCCAGACTCTTATAGCTGCCACTATGAATCCTTTAGTACAATGGAAGGCCCCCTCAATGATTTGATCAACCTTCTCTCTGATGGGAAAGGAACGTGGATGATAAAGCAGCGAGAACGGGTAAATTTTTCTGTTTCCATGCTGAATGCCACCTCTAAAGTGTGACACTATTTCATTTCCTCTACTCTGTTACCGACCTATCACCATACTGAGGTAACTAGAGATAGTGCTATTTTGAATTTTTGTATTTAGAATAATAGAACTATAAATGTGGGGATAATTATTCTTAAGAATATTTTGACTACGACGAGGAGTGAGACTAGTGGAGGTCTAAAACATCCTGGACTTATTTATACAATTTGCATCCTTTCTGGAGTAGAATTTGGACATGAAGAATGGGTTTATCCTATGAAACCCATTAGTAAAGATAATTTGAAGGCTTATGAATCCCATGAGAAATGGAGAACTGGGAGTAGAAGTCAAGAACCTTCTACTAGTAGAGATGTCCCCTCTACAAGTTATGACCTTCCACCTTCTAGTTCCCTAACTCTGACTGACTTGATGAATGAGTTGACCTTACAACAAAAAAGCATCAAATTGATAAATGAAAGGATTGGAGGTTTAGAACGTCAACCTGATTACGATAGTGAGTACCTTCAGAGGCATTCAAATTTCGAGGTAGCTTATTATGAAACTCAGGCCCGACACTACTGAGGTGAGCCTGATGTTACTTTTCCTAAGTGCCCTCGATATACTCAGTATCAGCCCGATCCACGTGTTGATCAAGGTGATGAAGATATAGCTTGGGATTTTGATATTAAATGAAGTTGATGTACTTATATTTGTATTTTTATTTTTTTGATCTTTTGTAATAGAAATGGATGTTTATGTATTTGGACTTTTATTTTTATTTTGTGTACTTGGATAATTTTAATTTTTATTATAAAGTTAGTGTGGTAGTTAAATTTGCATGTGTAGTTTAATAGATGTTGAGTAGTATTTTGTGGATTGTAATGTAATGTGAATATTATTTTCACATTTTAATTGTAAATATTTTGTTTAGTTTCGTGTTTGTGTTAGGAAATATTGTGCTTGTTTAATGTTTTAGTTTTATACTTATTTCAAAATTTCATTACCCAGAAATTCCTCTAATAATTTATATGTATAGAAAGCTTCTAATATTACAGACCAGCTAAAATAGAAATGTTGAGAAGGCCTGCAAAAAATTCAGAATGATGAAAATGCATACAATACTGAGGTATGATTTATATTTATAGTTTTTCTTTCTGCCTGTATTATTTCATATTTAAAATTTAAGTTTGGGGGAGGGAAGAAAAAGATTAACTATTAGATTTCCTCTATTTCAATATTTTCAAAAATTATTTATATGATTTTATGTAGTGAATTTAATTCAG
>NW_018243814.1:82183-90196 GCF_001263595.1 Phalaenopsis equestris | reverse complement strand
GAAATTCATTTTGAGAAGAAAAGATTGGGGCTCGATGATGTAAAAACTATGAAATATTTATAAGGTAAAGGAATGCTTTGAGTTTCAAATTTAGGGAAGGAAAAGTAAAGTTCAAAATCATTAAAGACTATCCAGATATAGTAATCCTCACTTGAAAAAGGAAAAAGAAATGATTGAAAAAAATCCCTAAAAAGAAAAGAGTAATATATAGGATTGAAAGCAATCCAAATAAAAATGTGAAAAGAAAGAAAAAAAATTATAAAAGTCAGGAGAGGCTTGAGGATATGCCTAATCAAAAATTGGTTTCACTGGACCTACCTAAAGGGAAAACCTAATACATTCCTGAACTTATATTTATGGATTAGATCTTTTACTAGTAGTGTTCCCATGAAATTCCTATCATTTGAATATTCTAAGTGACTTAATATTGCAACATATAGTCATTCTTGAAATGAATAGAAGACTAGAACTCTTAAACTTGATAATTAGATAATCTTGTGGCTACGGAGTTAATTCAATTACTTGAATTCTTTCTGAAAATCTCACTATGATAGTTATTTAAATCAAACTTATAGTATTTTTGAATTAAAACTTTACTGCGGTATATCATAACTTTATATAGTACTAAAATTACTTGAGGACAAGTAATAGTTAAGCTTGGGGAATTTTGACCCAAAGAAAATATATTGAGATTTTTATACCTATTTTATACTGTTTTTAATGACATTTCACTTTAAAAAAAATGTATTTTTGATGTTTTGTTGCAGGAATGATGAATTAGGATGAGCAAAAAGAAGAAAAAATGAGCGAATTTGGAGCGAAAAGGACTAAAATGTGGAGATTTGAACTAGGTCGCCGACGGCGCCCTCGACCCCGCTGACGGTGAGTTTTTCCCGAGGCTACAGGATAAAATTCTTCAGAAGCTCGCCGACGGCGCCCTCGAGGTCGTCGACGGTGAGCTCATCGGTTATGCCTACTCAAGCTTTTGATAAGGCCAAATTTTGAAGGGATGCTTAGGCAACCCTTGAGAAAGCTCATCCACAACTTTAATAGACTATTTTGGCAGAAAATTAGAGGGGGGGAATCTAGAGAGTGAAGGAAGTGCTAGAGAGAGTTCCTAGAGATTAGAAAGGATCCAATATTGTGAGGAATTCTTCGAGAGATTGTAAGAGTGGAGAGAAAGTGAGAGATTTCTTACTCCTTGCTGTTTCGAAGAGGAATTCTGTGTGCTGTAAAGAAAGGAAGAGATTCAGAGGAACTTTGAGAAGTGTTCTTGGGGAGAAATTAGAGATAAGTTAATTACTTATTATAGTTTATATGACTTTGATGTTATATATGAATTTCGAGTTTTATTGTGTTTTCCCCATGAGATCTGAGTAGTTTTCTCTATCTTTCTCCTTATCTCGAGATTTGTGAAATGGTGAAACAAGAAAATGTTTAAGAAATTGTGATGATCTTTTCACTTCAATCTTATTTTACTTTGAATCTGACCAATTTATTTGTTAAAATACGTTGGGTTTTACAACTAAAGTGAAGATTATATCCAAGATTCAAGGAGGTCAAAACCCTTTGATATTGGGTGCAAATAAATAGGGAAATAATATTATCGGGCGTAGAATTGGAGATTTTAGAGTGACAGACTAAAATCCCCAATTCGGTCCTATCGTTTGGGTGCTGAAGTGTAGATGTTAGCCCTCAGGTGAGGGGAACATTGGAGCTCCGAAGTGAGAGTCGGTATCCTCCTAGCCTAGCCGCAGATTCACTATACAAATATATAATTAGTCAATGTTTTTTACGCCTGGACCAAAGGGTAAAGAATATGTATGCTCCTATTTGGCACAATATAAATTTAACTAATTCACTTTATCCATTCACTATAATTTCTTGACAAGGAGAAGGATGCTTTCTTATATATTGAATATCACAATTAAACCCTCATTAGTATCATTAGTTATTTAACAATTATTAAAATTAAATACTTATTTAAATTGCCTATTAGTGACAGATAAGCAAATTGAACTTCGTTGTTGTGATTAAAGTATTGTTTTTCTAAAATCTTAGTTCGCAGTTCTAAACCACTCCTTGTGGGATCGATATCTAGGACTCCATTAGAGCCTTGAGCGATACGTATACTTGCGTTGATAAGTGTGACTTTACAATTATTGAATATTTTTTACGTCCATATTAATCTTATATTTTAAGCATATAAAAAGTCGCTGTGACATACACATCTTGAGCATGGAGATTAAGTTGTCTTTTTCTCATACATATAGGGAGGGTAACAGACCTGCTAATTGGCTTGCTAAGGCTGGCCTCCACACTCAGAGTCCCTTCATAGATAATTGTACCACTCCTTTAGAATTTCTAATGAAAGGAGATCTTGTTGATCTACCTTTCCTTAGAGTGCTTCCTCTTTAACTTTTGGGAAGTGCCTTATTTTTGCCTTCCTTCTTGTATCTCTTTTGGAAAGGCCCTACTGGTGGTTGGGGGCGACGGTGGAGGCTCTGGAGTTAGAGCCGTTTCTCTGATACCATGTTGTGATTTGGAATAATGCAACATACTATTATTGATAGATAGAGGGGTATTTAAACCCGATTACAATAGACACAACAAAGGAAAGAAATAACGACAGAATGAAAGCTATTAATAAGTAATAACAACTAGGGATTGTCGTTATAAATCTACTATATATATATATATATATGTTTAAGAGTATTTTTAAGAATTTTTTTCTTACTTATTATATTTGTTTTTGAAAAATATTGGATCTGAAGGTTTAGTACCTTACAAGTCAGAATTAGAACGAACAATTAGAAAAATTCAAAAACAACAAAAAGAAATTAAAATGGCGAATAACTTAGATAGTTAAAAAAGTAAAAATTGACAAAGACCTTTAAAATATTATGCTAATCCTTCATCAGATGAACTTCACTTAACTATTCAAAATCCTATTATTGCTGCTAATTCATTTGAGCTTAAACTTGCAATTATCTAAATGGTATAAAATAATCAGTTTGGAGGAACACCTACTTAAGATCTTAACTTAAATCCTGCTAGTTTTCTTGAAATATCTGCTACTTTTAAATATGATGGAGTGTCTAATGAAGCTATTAGGCTTAGAATTTTTCATTTTTCATTAAGGGATAAAGTTAAAGCTTGGTTAATTTCATTAGCATCAGGATCTATCAAAACTTGGGGAGAACTATCAAAAAAAATTTTTTTTGGCTGCTAAATATTTTCCATCGAAAACTACTAAGCTTAGAAATGATATTACATCTTTTTGTCAGTTTGAAGGGGAATCAATATATGAAGCCTCAGAAAGATTTAAGGATCTCCTTAGAAAATTTGCACACCATGCTTTACCAGATTGGTTAAAAATTCAAACTTTTTACAATGGATTAGGAGGATCACTTAGATCTATTATAGATGCTGTTGCAAGAGGATCACTAATGTCAAAATCTTTTGATGAAGCATACTCTTTAATGGAAGAAATGACTACTAACAATTTTCAATGGCCCTCTAAACCGGTAAATCTTAAGAGAGTAGCTAGTATTCATGACTCTGATATTCATGACTCTGATGTAATGTCACTCTGATGTAATGTCTATTTTAGCATGTCAAATTGCTGCTATATCAAAAAAGATTGATCAAATTGGAGTATTCTCAAATACCAACAGTATTAGAGGAAAATTCACAAGGGTAGATAATTGAGACTCAATTATCTTATGAAACTTTGAATACTATAAAAAATTGAAATAACAATCCTTATTCTAATTATTACAACCCTGGATGGAAAAATTAACCTAACCTTAGTTGGAATAATTATAACAATTCGGTGAACCCCTAAGAAAATTTAAATAACCAAGGAAATCCTAATTATCGACCTTATTATCCACCTGAATTTAAGTCTAACCCTAACCCATAAGTTAAAAGAAAGAAGTTGGTGATGGAAGAAGTAATGTTGAATATGAGAAATCAAATACAAAACTGAAAGAAAATCAAGAGGCTGCTATTAGAAATATTGAAAATCAATTAGGATATATTGCTACTGCACTTAATAACAAACCTTCAGAAAATCTTCCGAGTACTGTGGAAGTTAATCCAAAAGATCAAAATAAGGAGCAAATTAAGGTTATTCAATTATGAAGTGAAAACGAAGTTGAAACAACAATCTATAGAGAAACTAAAGTTGATGGTGAGAAGAAAGGGATTGAAAGCAACCAAAATGAAAATGAACAAATATAAGTTTTTTTAGAAAACCACTACCTCTGTTTCCTCAACGATTGAAGCAAAAGAATAAAGATAAAAATTTCCAAAATTTTTTAAAATCCTTAAAAATTTAACGATAAACATTCCTTTCATTGAGACTTTGGAATAAATGTCATGTTAAATCTCATGTTATGTGAAATTTATGAAAGATAAACTAAACAAGAAAAGGAAGATTCCAGATCATGAGACCGTTGCACTTATTGAAGAGTGTAGTGTTATTATTCAGAAAAAACTTCCTAAAAAGTTAAAAAATCCTGGTAGTTTTACTATGCCTTGTGCAATTGGTGAAAAGTTTTTTGGAAAAGCCTTATCTAATTTAGGAGTGAGTAGCAATCTTATACCTCTATCGATTTTTAAATGTTTAAACTTGGGAGAGATTTCCCCTACTATTGTAACTCTTCAGTTAGCTGATCGATCAATAACTTATCTTAAAGGAGTTATAGAAATTTATTAGTAGATTAGTAAAAGTGGATAAATTTATTTTCCCTGTAGACTTTCTAATATTTGATCTGGAGGAAGATAAAAAGATACTTATTATTTTAGGTAGAACATTTCTTGCAATAGATGTACAAAAAGGAGAATTAATAATAAGAGTTAATTATCAAGAAGTAAAATTTAATATAGCAAAAGCTATGAAATATCCTACAACAGAAAAAGATAATGAATGTTTTAGGATGGAAGTTACTGGTTATATGAGTAATGAGCAATTTAAGATATTGTTTGAAGAAAAATTAAGGAAACAAGAATATTATGAGAATGAGAATGAAATAAAAGAAGAGAATTTAGATTTTATTCAGGACAAATTTGAAACTTTAGATTAATTGGGATAATAAAAATCTTTTTTCTACAAGTATTAAACCACCTGAACTTGAATGGAAAGTGTTACCTGCCCATTTAAAATATCTATTTTTATGAGATTCATCTACATTGCCTATTATTCTATCTTCTGAGTTAACTAAAATTCAAGAACAAAAATTATTAGAAATGTTGAAAAGATATAAAAAGGCTTTCGGATGGACTTTAGCTGATATTAAAGGAATTAGTCCTTCAATTTATATGCACAGAATTCTCTTGGATGAAAATTATGAACCTAAAGCTGATCCTTAGAGGAGATTAAACCTAATAATGAAAGAAGTTGTTCAAAAAGAAGTCTTCAAATGGTGAGATGCTGGAATTATATATCATATTTCAGACAATACTTGGGTGAGTCCAATTCACTGTGTTCCAAAGAAAGGAGGAGTGATCGTTGAAGTAAATGAGAAAAATGAATTAATTCTGATAAGACAAGTTAGCGTTTGACGAATTTGTATAGACTTTAAGAAATTTAAACATGGCTACCAGGAAATATCACTTTTCTTTACCCTTTCTAGACCAAATGTTGGATAGATTGGTTCGAAACAAATGTTACTGATTTTTAGATGGATATGTTGGTTATCATAAAATCCTAATTTCTCATGAGGATCAAGAGAAAACAACATTTACAAGCCCATATAGAACATCTGCTATTCGTAGAATGCCTTTTGGACTATGCAATGCACCTGCGACATTTCGAAGATGTATGATGTCAATTTGTAGTTATTTGATTGAACATGGAATGGAAGTATTTATGGATGATTTCTCTATATTTAGGAATTCATTTGAATTATGTTTAAATAATTTAGAAAAAGTTCTGGAATTATGTGAAAAAATCAAGCTAGTACTAAATTGGGAAAAATGTCAATTTATGTTTGTAGGAGGAATTGTACTTGGGCATAAAATTTTTAAATATGGAATGGAAGTAAATTCTATAAAAAATTAAGTTATTGAAAATTACCACCTCATACTACAGTTAGAGAGGTAAGAAGTTTTCTAGGACATGTTGGTTTCTACAGGCGTTGCATAAAAAAATTTTCAAAACTAACTAAGCCATTATGCCAACTTTTTGAAAAAGATACAGAATTTGATTTTAATGAGGAATGCAAAAAAACATTTGAATTATTAAAAGAAAAATTAATCACTGCACTTATAATAGTTCCACCTTATTTGGAGAAACCATTTGAAATAATGTGTGATGCTATTGATTATGCCAATGGATTTATTTTAGGATAAAGGCACAACAAAGTTTTTAAAGTAATATATTATGCTAGTAAAACTCTAAATGATGCTCAAGTTAATTACACTACTACTAAAAGAGAGTTATTAGTTATTGTCTATGCCCTTAATAAATTTAGACCTTACTTGATTGGACCTTACTTAATTGGAATTAAATGTATGGTGCAAACATATCATTCTGCTATCAAATACTTGATGCAAAAGAAAGATGCTAAACCAAGCTTAGTTAGATGGATGCTTCTATTGCAAGAGTTTTATTTTATTGTAGTTTATAGAAAGGGAAATGATAATCAAATAGTTGATCATATATCTATACTAGAATAAGAAATATTAACTAATTTTGCAAATGAAATTTTAGAAAATTTCCCTGATGAACAATTATATAATATTGATGAAGTGAATATATCGTGGTATGCCGGTATAGTAAATTATATTGTGTGTGATATTCTACCACCAAATATTAAGAATCAACAATTAAAAAAATTTATATATGATTCAATATTCTATTTTTAGGATGACCCATATTTATATAAAAAATATAAAGATCTAATTATTAGGAGGTGTGTGCCTTATGAAGAAACTCTTAATAATTCAAAGATGTCATGATTCTGAATTTGGAAGACATTTCGGAACAAATAGAAATAAAACAGCATATAAAAGTTTGCAAGTTGGATTTTATTGGCCTACTCCGTTTAGAGATGTTAATAAATATATTAAAACATGTGATCGTGTCAGCGAGTAGAAAATATTTCTAGAAGAAATGAAATGCCTCTAAATTACACATTGGAAGTTGAAATTTGTGATATGTGGGCATTAAATTTTATGAGACCATTTAACCTTCATTTGAAAGTTTATATATATTACTTGTTGTTGATTATATGTCAAAATAGATTGAACCTATTGCTTTACCTAAATGTGATGCTTCGAGTATTTCTAAATTTTTAAATAAAAATATTTTTAAAAGATATGAAATACTGAGAGTAATTATTCCAGATGGAGGATCCCATTTTAGGAATAAGAGAATCAAGAAATTGATTAAAAATTATGATATTATGCATAGATTATCTACTGCTTATCATCCTCAGATCAGCGGTCTACTAGAGATATCAAATTGTGAAATAAAAAAAAATTTAGAAAAAGCTATAAATTCCTATAAATTGGATTGGGTTGCTAGATTAGATACTGCATTATGGGCATACAAAACTGTCTATAAGACTCCTATTGGAATGTCCCAATATAAACTTATTTTTGGAAAAATATGCCACTTACCAGTAGAATTGGAGCATAAAGCATTTTGGGCTATTAAGAAATTTAATTTTAATCTAAAAGATGTTGGTAAGAAAAGATTATTGCAACTCAATGAACTTAAGAGATTAGAAATGATGTATATGATAATGCAAAAATCTATAAAGAGAAAATGAAAATATGACATAATCAGAAGATTATTAAAAAAAAGTTTGAAACTGGACAAGATGTTTTACTATATAATAAAAGTTTGAGATTATTTCCAGAAAAATTGAAATTCAGATGGTTAGGACCATTTAAAGTGATTAAAGTCTATCATTATGAAATTGTTGTTATTAAGGATCCTAAAACTGGAAAGATATTTAAAGTTAATGGGCATTGATTGAAACATTATTATGAAGGACACAT
>NW_018243814.1:76363-82171 GCF_001263595.1 Phalaenopsis equestris | reverse complement strand
TATATATATATATATATATATATCTATATATTACTGTTTTGTTTAATAAGTGTTTTATATATTAGGAAATAATAATATTTTTGAATCGCACACTATTTAATATATCATAAATTTAGACAAATATTTGTATTGGAGGAAAAATTTGAAATTGAATTGAACAAAAAAATAAGAGACGCAATTTTGGTCTCTGGCACCGATGACCCCCATCTACATGGGCCATGGAGCCGACATTGCCATCAGGAGTGCCAACAGCGTCGAGAGCAGTTCTTGCGGTTCAGAACATATTTGGCATACTTTGGCGGGGTTGGACTTTAAAATAATCGTCAAGAGATGTTTTTAAAGGCCTAAAAACTACCTTGGACGGTCAGAAACTTCCAAATTTTGAACTCCATGACTTTCAATTCTAGAAATACTTCTAGGTATGGAGTTTTTAATAGAAGAAAATTTATCGGCTTTGACGCGCAAATATTATACGAAAAAGACATTACAAAAAAGGGATTTATCAAGTAGAGAGGCTTTGTCAATCATGGATTGATTAATCCAAGTTCTCTAATTAATAAAATCATTGTACAGAGATGTTGAGAAGTTCTATGCTACACTACCACTGTAGTTGTTGTACCAGTAGTAAGGGAATTCTATGCTAATTTACATGGAATTACCCAAGGAGTTGTCTTCGTTTGAGGTAATGTTGTACCATTTACTCCATCTCGAATTAATGATTTGTATTTGATAGAAAATGTTTCAATCTGCCATTATACGAATTTTATCCCAATGAGAGATATGATGCAAGATGTATATAACTTTCTGACAAATGAAAATGATAATTGAGAAATCAGAGACGAGGGAAACATTAGTTTCTCTACTTCACTGCTTAATCCAATATCAAAACAATGAAATTTTTTCATATCTGCAAAGTTACTCCCTACCATGAAGATTAGTAGTGTTATAAAAGAAAGTGTCATTTTAAACTAATGTATTGAAATGGAAAAGCCCATTGATGTGAGATTAATTATTTTCAAATCTATTATGGGTATTAATATGAATAGGCCTATATATGGACTGGGGAATCCTTCTACAATTTTTTTACTTTGCAATCAAACTCAAGTGCCATATGAAAGTTGGGAGAAAGTATTATTACCTTGGGAGCCAATGATTCCTATTGATGACAATTATATTGGGAATGGAAATGAAGCTTTAGATGTAATCTTTGATCATGAATCAAATGCTTCAACACCATTAATGCCACAAAATAGTAAGAAGTTCAATAGCTTTGGCGAAGAAAATGAAGAAAATAGAAAGAGAATATCAGAGAATTATGAATGCAATAGGAAATCTTAACTACCTTTTTGATCAACTAGATTGGAGGATGAAGGAGAGGATGAAGGAGAACTTTGATCATACTGGAACAATTGAAGCAGGATTGGAGCAGATGTTCAAGAAAAAATGATGGATTGATGAAAATTTGACTGATCAATTCCCGTACTAGCCCTTCTACAATTTATCCTTCTACAATTTAGCCCTTCTACAATTTATACGTCCATTACCAATCTATGGGAGATATTAGAGGAGGAGAAAGCACTGATGAAGCATAATAATTGAAGAAGTTGAACTCTCTAAGTATTTATGTTCTCAATGTGATTGTGTGGATTTAATTTACTTTACTTTATTTTACTTTACTTTAATTTCCTTTAGAACTCTATTAACTTTCATTGTGTGTATAGTTTTATGTCAGCATTCTAGAGTTGTGGCATGATTTGGCTTGATTTCGACACTGAATTATAATTTAGTTTGCTTTATGTATGTGAAAGTGTGATTACAAAAATGTATTTGTAAAAAGTTTATTTTCAAATTTAAAAGTTAGTTTGGTATTATTTGTGAAAATGCTTGTTTTGTGAATTATTTTAAGATGAAAATTAGTGTTCAAAAAGACTAAATATACTTTAGAGTGAATTGAAAGTAATTTGAAATTTGTAAAAATTAAGAAAGTGAATTTTTGGCCACTGGTGCCGACGGTGCCGGCATGAGCCCCGACAACTCCCCGACCCAAAAATCCCCAAACCCCTTAAAATTTGCGATTTGCAAAGTAAACACACCATTTTTACCCTTTTGGTCACATTCAACCTCTGGTTTTTGTATCTTGGGCTTACTATTGCTTGGATTTGAGGTGATTTTAAGCCAAAAGAAGTTGGGATTTCATCTTCTCTAGGTAAGAGCTGCACTTTGAACTTAAAATTTTTTAATTAGGTAAGAGCTACACTTTGAACTTAAAATTTTTTAACTTTCACCAAGGATTTGTCTTACATTGCCTAGATCCAAAATTTTGAAAAATTTTTAGAAGATTTTGAGAAAATCCTTTGGTGAAAAACTCTTACTTAGTAGATTTAAGTTTAAAACGTTCCACATTGTGATTTTCAAAATTTTTAGGAATTTATTGGGATTTTATAAAATTTTCTTAGATTACCATGACACTAAGAATCAGCAAAGGAAAGAGAAAGGTGGATTATGATGATCAAAAGTTTGTCAACTACAAGGCCAACATTTGTTTAAGTAGTCTACTTGCAACTAAGAAAGTAATTTCAGATCGAGGATTTAAAAATCAGGGTGGAGAAGTCGAAAGATTAATCAATGCTCGGCAGTGGGAGAATTTTTAATACTTTACTGCAGAGGCTATTATTGGTATAGTGATGGAGTTCTATGCCAACTTTGAGGAAACGTTTGAAAACAACATGTTTGTTCGTGGGAAAATGGTGGAATTTACACCAAGGAGAATTAATGAATTGTATTAGTTAGAGGATGTGTCTAACTGCGAGTATAAATCATTTTCTGCTACAAATAAAGCCTTAGATGAAGTTATTTATTTTCTTACTGATAGAAGAGGATCTTGGAAAGTGAAGAATGATGTTAAAGTAAACTTCCCTCTTTCTATGTTAAATGTAGTATCTAAGGCCTGACAGTACTTTATTTCTAGTAGAATGATACAATCAAATCATCATAGTGAGGTTACAAAGGATAGAGCCATCTTGAACTTCTGTATCCAGCAGATGAGAATGATAGATGTAGGCTATATTGTTTATAGAAACACTCATTGTATTGCTTTGGGAGAGACTACTAGTGGTTTAGGACATCCTGCCCTGATCTCCACACTATGTGACCAGACAGGAGTTGATTTTAGAATGGATGAGGAGAGGATTGAACCTCTAAAACCGATTGGGCTTGCCAATATTAAAGCTTATGAATCTCATGGATGGAGATCTAGACGTAAGAGTTGGGATATTCCTTCTACTTTAAGTACCCATACTCTCCCGGGACTTTTGGATCAGATGATGATCCAACAGGGAGATATCATGAGAATACTTAAGGATGGAAAGCAGAATGGAAAATATGGAGGCCAAAAATGCACACAATGATGATTTGACAAGGCAGAAGCTTGAATATGATGCTGCTTATGATGGTGCGATGGTTAGATACATGAGTGGTGACCACCCAGTTCAGTTTCCTACTCATCCTTTTTTTTCCCCGTATCAGCAATAAAACTTTGATGTGAAAGAAGAACAAGATGATAATTAGTGATGTTTTAGTTTGATTCTTTGTTTATATTATGTTTGGTTGTACTTTATTGTTGTGATTATTTGTTTTTAGAGTGTGATACTTTAATTTATTTTAATATTATGTTGTATTGTGAACAGTAGGATTGTAAGACTATTTTTTATAATGGAAATCATTTTAGTACTGTTGTTAGTTTTTAGCGATTTGTTCAATGTATTTGTAGTTAGCTCTTTCTCAACAAATTTTTATATGTATTATATGTTATTTAATGTTTTAAGTCTTGTAGCTTTTTCATATTAGCACCTACAATATTTCAGAGTTAAGTTTTAATATCAAAACCTTCAACAGGTAAGTCTTTTCATTATTTATTAAATTTTTCTTTCACCCTTTATTTTTTTTTCAGTTTTTCATGCTAAATCTTTTAAAAAATTAAGTTTTGGGGGAAAAAATTCCTTTTTAAAGAAAAGAAACTTAATTATATTTGTCCTCAATTAGCTTTATTTTTTAATTTTTAAAATTTAAAATGACCATTGGTATTAGAGAGTAACTTTAGATAACTATATTTGTGCTTCTAAATATATATAGTAAACTTAAGTAAGCATTTTCAATAATAAAGGTTAATTTTACATATTAAGATATTTGATATGATAAAATAAGACAAGATTTTTCTATTGTAAGAAAAGGAATTTATATTTTTGAACTATTAAAAATCTTAGAAATTCATGTAAGAAGGAAAGAATAAAACTTTATGAAAAATCTTTAAAGCTAATATAAATTTATAAAGTGAAGGAATTGAAAAGTTTTTAACTTTAAGAAGAAGATAGTCAAGTTCAAAATCATTAAAGGCTATCTAGATAAAGTAATCCTCACAAAAAAAATAGAAAAGAAAGGATTGACAACAATCCCTGAAAAGAAAAGAAAAATATATAGGGAGGAGATGCTTAAAAATTGGCATCACTTGAATCAACTTGAACAAGAAGACTTGAATACATTTTCTAAACTTATATTTCAATATTAGCATATTTACTAGTAAAGCTTCATGAAGTTCTTTTTCATATGGATATTCTAAGTGGCTTTAATATGAATAATTTGTAATTTTCCTAGAAAAGAATAGAAAATAATAAATCTTAGACTTGACTGCTAGATATTCTTTTACCTTTAGTATTAACTGGAGTTATTTTACATTTTTCTTAAGTTATACTATTGTATTTAGTCGACTAAAATATGAAAATATAGAAGTTAAATTCTTTGTCATGAGTCATGTTATTTATGTAGTAAAGGAGCTACTTGAGGAGCTGGTTCACTCACTTGAGAAGAAAAGATTGGAGCTCAATGATGTAAAAAACTATGAAATATTTATAAGGTAAAGAAATGCTTTCAGTTTCAAATTTAGGGAAGAAAGAAAAGTGAAGTTCAAAATCATTAAAGGCTATCCATATATAGTAATCCTCACTTGAAAAAGGAAAACAAAAGGATTGAAAACAATCTCTGAAATGAACAGAAAAATATATAGGATTGAAAGAATTCTAAATGAAAAGAGAAAAGAAAGAAAAAAATTATGGAAGTGAGGAGAAGCTTGAGGACATGCCTAATCAAAAATTGGCTTCACTGGACCTACCTAAAGGGAAAACTTAAATACATGCCTAAACTTACATTTATGGAATATGTCTTTTACTAGTAGAGTTTTCATGAAGTTCTTATCTTTTGGATATTCTAAGTGACCTAATATTATAAAAAATAGTCATTCTTGAAATAAATAAAAGAGTAGAACTCTTAAACTTGATGACTAAATAATCTTGTGGCTACAGAGTTAATTCAATTACTTGACTTCTTTCTGAAAATCTCACTATGATATTTATTTAAGTCAAACTTATAGTATTTCTGAATTAAAACTTTACTACAGTGGATCATAACTTTTATATGGTACTAAAATTACTTGAGGGCAAGTAATAGTTAAGTTTGGGGGATTTTGACCAGAGAAAAATATGTTGAGATTTTCATACCTATTTTATACTATTTCTAATGATATTGCACTTTAAAGAAATGTATTTTTGATGTTTTGTTGCAGGAATGATGAATTAGGGTCATTGGAGCAAAAAGATGCAAAAAGGAGCGAATTTGGAGTGAGAAGGACCAAAATGTGGAAATTTGAACTAGGCCGCCGATAGTGCCCTCGACCCAGCTGACGGTGAGTTTTTTCCGAGGCTACAGGACAAAATTCTTCAGAAGTCAGCCGACGGCGAGCTTTGCGAGTATGCCTAC
>NW_018243814.1:70970-75077 GCF_001263595.1 Phalaenopsis equestris | reverse complement strand
GCGAGGGGAGGGCCGTTATCTTCCCAGCCTAGCCACAGATTCAGTAAACAAGCTTAGGATTAGTCAATGCTCTTTATGCCTGGACCAAAGGGTAAAGAATAGGTATGCTCATATTTGGCACAATATAAATTGAACTAATTCACTTTATCCATTCACTATAATTTCTTGACAAGGAGAAGGATGACTTCTTATATATTGAATATCACAATTAGACCCTCCTTAGTATCATTAGTTATTTAATAGTTATTAAATTTACATATTTATTTCAATTTCCTATTAGTGATGGATAAGCAAATTGAACTTTGTTTATGTGATTAAAGTATTACTTTTCTAAAATCTTAGTTTGCAGTTCTAAACCACTCCCCGTGGGATTGATATCTAGGACTCCATTATAACTCTATATTACTTGAGTGATACGTATACTTGCGTTGATAAGTGTGACTTTACGTCCATATTTATCTTATATTTTTAAGCATATATAAAGTCACGGTCAGCAGGCAGGCTGGAAGATGTCTCTCACATGTTCGGATCATAGATATTCCGCTCAGGGATAGGGGTGAGAAAGTTTTCCGCCCCTTTCTGGCATCTCCATTCTTCACCTTGGAAAGCCCTATGCTTTCGGTGGCTAGCATTTTTGCGCTAAGTTCTCCGTAGTGGTGCATCTGGAAGTCTTTCATCATTGTCAGTGACTAGGCCTCCAGTCGGAGTAGCTTTCATTGACGGTAGGCGACCGGTTCCCTCCATCAGGTCTTGTTGTACTATCACATTTTTCCCATTCAGTGAGGAACTATCTGTGGTGTCGAACCTTAGCAGCGATGGTAGCCCTTTTTTTTCCTGATGGCTAACTATGTCCATCATAAGACCCTCATGGTCCATGTCGACTTGATTAAAGTCCATGTCAAAGTTTATAGTGCCGCCCTGTGACGCTCTTTCCTCGTTGAGTGAGAGCTTCCAACCATCTTTAAAAGGAAAGATCAGCCTCTGGCCTGACATTTCTCTGCAGACGATAGCAAAAATATCAGTGAGCTGAAACTTAGCGTGAACAAGAATAAAACAAAGTATTTATTAAAGAAAATTTTTAGTTTATGTTGGTGAGAAAACCATTTATTTATATATATATTTTGTTTAATTTAGTAGAATATCAAGTTTAAAAAAAGAGAAGATTCAAGTGTGTGATTTCAAAAATTTTCATTATGCTGAGGTTAATCTTATTACAAATATTTTGGACCCAGTCACAGATGTTTGGCCAAATAGATAACCCCAAAACAATCAAAATTTTAAAATTTCAAATCAAGCGATGTCAAGCAAAATCAGGTTACGTAGTATGTCTTTAGGTATCATCCGTTGATTGGCAGCATGGGCCTTTCTCCTTGAAAATCCACTAACTGGTAGACTCCTCCTAAATAAACCTTTTCAACAACAAATGGTCCCTCCAAAGTTGGCTCGAATTTTCCACCTATCTTCCGGCGTGCAATAATGGGTCGTTTGAGCATGAGGACAAGGTCAAAAACTTTGAATGTCCTTGGGCAGACCAATTTGTCATAAGCTTGTACTATCTTTGCCTGGTAAAGTTCCAAATATTGTTGTGCTTCTAGTCATTTTTTCTCAAGAATCTCTAGTTCTTCAAGTCTAAGTTTGCACTTTCTTCCCTTATAAGTTGATTGGTAATAGCGACTCTGAGAGTCGGCGTCTGAATTTCTAGCAGCAGTACGTCCTTGGACTCGTACACGAGCATGTAGGGTGTACACTGAGTGGGAGTCCTAAAAGTCGTTCAGTAGGCCCACAAAGCTTCTAGTAATTTTTTTTGCCAATCTCTTTTGTTTTAATCTAGAGTTTTCCTTAAAATCTATACCAATGTCTTATTGAAGGCTTCAGCAAGGCCATTTGCTCTGGGATAGTAAATTGTAGAGTATCTCTAATCTATCCAGTGTCGTTTAACAAAATTGTTAATTTTGGTGCTTTTAAAGGCTGTCTCATTGTTGAAAATTATTTTTCGCGATACTCCAAAATAGTAGACGATTTGGCTTTTGAAGAATTGAAGGACGTGCTGTGCAATGACCGCTTGTAACGGCACTGCCTTTGCCCATTTGGAAAAGTAATCTGTAGCAACGAGTATAAATTTGTGTCCTTTGGAGGAGGGACGGTCTATCAGACCTATTATGTCCGTGCCCAAGCACTCAAACGGCTACGAGGCAACAGTTGGGTGTAGCACATTTGGAGGTTGGTGTAAGACCACCCCATGCACCTGGCACAGGTGACATCTTCTGGTTGTATCCATGCAGTCAGACATCATTGCTGGTCAATAAAATCTGAGTCTCTTGATCTTCAGTTTCATCTTCCGCCCTGACTAGTGAGTGCCACATAATCCGGCATGTACTTCTTTAACAACATTTCGTGCCTCGGCTTTGCTTAAACATCGTAGCCACATCTGATCAAATAATCTCCTGTAGAGGACGTCACCTACTAGAGCATATGACATAGCCCTTTTTGTAATGTGATTTACTTCAGACTTGTTCTCTGGTAGCTTTCCAGTCTACAAATATTCTATCAATGGCTTGCACTAATCTTCGTTGATATCTAAAATCGTAACTATCATTTCTTTCTTTTTCTTGAGCTAGTGTAAAGTTTTGAGGTTGATCCGAGACAAAAATCATCTTCCTTGTATTGTGACATCAATGGAATCCTTTGGGGCACATGCCAATTTTTTTGCAAGTTTTTCTTAAGCGTCAGCATGGGCATTATCTCCCCGAGAAATCTGGTTGAAACTTACATTGAGAATTTATTCCAGTAGATTCATTGTGTACTGATGGTATTCTACTAATCTCGATTTTAAAACCTTATATTTTCCGGTGACTTGTTGGATGATGAGTTATGAGTCGCCATAAATGGCAATGTTTGTTATATCCATAAAGATTGTCAACTCTAATCCGGTGATTAAGGCTTCATATTTTATTTTGTTGTGTGTAAATGGCTATATTAGGTGGTATGAGAACCTTAACATACCCTTATTTGGCTTGATAAAGATCAAACCAATCCCTACTCTGCCTGGTATAACTATGCCTGATCATTTTTCCTTTCTAGCTGACGAAGCTCCATCGAAGTCATTTCCCAGCGTTGCGTACTAGAGAATTCCATTTGTTATATCTGCTCAACTGCTAACTCATCATTAAGAGGGGACCCAGCTGAAGTGGGTGTGCAGTAAGAAAGTCTGCCAAAAATCTTTCCCTTGATAGCACGGAGGAGAACAAAAGTTATATCAAATTGCAATAAGATCATTGACCATCTTGCTAAACGCCCGGAAAGTGTTGGTCATGTCATCAAATATTACATTAGATTAACTTTTGAAATTAGGGCAATCTTATGAGAAAGCATGTAATGTATAATTTTTTGGGCTGCAAAAATTAAAGCTAGACAATGCTTCTCAATAGGTGGATACCATATCTCCATCGGTATTAGGCGGCGACTCAAGTTGTAGAGTGTGTTTTCTTTACCCTCATCATTGAGTTGGGCTAGGAGGGCTTTAAGAGAGTCGTCTAACGTCGTCTAAGGCCGCTGTATAAAGTATCAACGGTTTCCCCGGGACAGGGGATGCAAAGACATGAGGTGTCATTAAATATTGTTTAACGTCCTTAAAGGTCTGCTGGCATTTTTCTTCCCAAACAAATTTGGTGTACTTTTTAATTAATGCCGAGAAGGGCTGACATCTGCCTGGGAGATTAGAAATAAAGCATCTCATATATGCCAACTTTCCTTGGAAGGAATGTAGTTGTTTCAAGGTTTTAGGAAAAGGCATTTTCAAGATAGCTTTAATCTTATCCGGGTCAATCTGGATTCCCCGATGACGGACAACGAATCCTAGAAACTTGACAGAGGTAACAATAAAGGCGTACTTTAAGGGCTTCATTTTAAGGTCGTACCGTAACAACCATTCAAACATGATCCTCAAATCGTACAAATGGTCTAATTTTTGTTTGCTTTTTGTTGACCTCACTTTTGGTTGAGGTCTAAAAATTTCTTTAGTAGCCTAGGTCTAGCCATAGGACTTTCCTACTAACTAGTCTTAGAAAACTAGAAAAGGTACCCTCACCATTAGAAACTCAAAAATTC
>NW_018243814.1:30871-67645 GCF_001263595.1 Phalaenopsis equestris | reverse complement strand
AAAATAATTATATGAATTAAATTAAATTGTGAAAATTCACATTTTCTCCTCTGATGTCTTAATTGACTTATCAGTAAGGTTACATAAAAATTTTAAAGTCATTTGACTTAAATTTGACAAATTATGAAAGTTTGGACCCTTAGGGGCAAAATTGTAATTTTGGATATTTTGGCCTTAATGAACATTTAGGCTTAATCAAAATGGGAAATGGGTAATTTATGATATTAATTAATCCATTTGATGATTTTTAATAAAAAATAGGTCCCCTCAGTTGCCATGCCGACTGCGCTTTACGCACCAAGGGCTCGTCTGGCTTGATCTCCTCTGTCCACTGGATACACAGGCGATCGGATGGCTCTCCGTTATCGTCGTCAAGTGACCTAACCTGTGAGCCATTCACACTAAAACCTTAAGATCTTGTCCTAAACTCAACTAAATTGCATGAGGTTTCTTTCTAAACTTTCATCTATTTAAGATGAACACATCTATATGATTTATACAATATGAAATATAGTAAATACGTATGGAGGGTCGAAATAAGCTCAGTTTAGGGTTATAGTTCAATACCTTTGTCTGAGATGGGAGGCCACAATAAAATGGTTGTGGTACCTTAGATTAGTCTCAACGATTCTTGTTGCACTATTACATTTTGCTATTTTAGTGAGGAACTATTTGTAGTGCCAAACCATAGCAGTGAGGGTAGCTTTTCCTTTTCCTAATGGCTAACCACGTCCATCAGGGGACCCTCATAGTCCATGTTGACTTGGCTAAAGTCCGTGTAAAAGTCTATGGTGCCACCTTGCGACGGCCTTCCCTTGTTGAGTGCGAGGTTCCAGCCATCTTTGAAAGCAAAGATCAGCCTCTGGCCTAACATTTCTATGCAGACGACAGGAAAAATATCAGTGAGCTGAAACTTAGCATGAACAAGAACAAACAAAAGTATTTGTTAAAGAAAAATTTTAGTTTATGTTGGTGAGAAAACCATTTATTTATGTTTATTTTTAATTTAATTTAATAGAGTATCAATTTTTTTTAAAAAAAGAAAATTGAAATGTACACTTTCTAAAGTTTTCATTATGTTGAGGTTAATCTTATTACAAAATTTTGGACTCGGTCACAGACATTTGACCAAATAGATAAACCCAGAACAACTTAAATTTCAAATCAAGTGATGTCAAGCAATCGCAGGTTGCGTAGTATGTCTTTAGGTATTGTCCGTTGATTGGTTGCATGGGTCTTTCGCCTCGAAAATCCACTAAATGGTAGGCTCCTCCTGCGTAGACCTTTTCTACGACAAATGGTCCCTCCCAAGCTGGCTCTAATTTTCCACCTATCCTTCCGCGTGCAAGAATGGTTCTTTTGATCACGACGATAAGGTCACAAACTTTAAATGTCATTGGGCGGACCAATTTGTAAAGATCTTGTACCCTCTTTTCATGGTAAAGTTCCAAATGTTGTTGTGCTTCAATTAATTTTCCCTCAGTATTCTCTAATTCTTCAAGTCTGAGTTTTGCACTTTCTTCCGTTAGAAGTTAGTTGGTGACAACAACTCTGAGAGGCGGTGTCTAAACTTCTAATGATAGTACGACCTTAGACCCGTACACGAGCATGTAGGGTAAGCACTGAGTGGGAGTCCTGAACGTCGTACGGTAAGCCCACAAAGCTTCTAATAACTAGTTGTACCAATCTCTTTTGTTTTCATCCAGTATTTTATTTAAAATTCATACCAACATTTTGTTGAAGGCTTCAACCAAAACATTTGCTCTAGGATAGTAAATTCTAGAGTATCTTCAATCTATCCTGTGTCATTTGACAAAATTTTTGATTTTGGTGCATTCAAAGTCTGTCCCATTGTCGGAAATTATTCTTCGCCGTACTCCAAAACGGTAGACGATTTGACTTTTGAAGAGTTAAAGGACGTGTTGCGTCATAATCTCTCATAATGGTACTGCCTCTGCCCATTTGGAGAAATAATCTGTAGCGATAAGTATAAATCTGTGTCCTTTGATGGATAGAGGGTCTATTGAACCTGTTATGTCCGTGCCCTAACACTCAAATGGCCACGAGGCAACAGTTGGGTGTAGCACATTTGAAGGTTGGTGTAAGACCACCGCATACACCTGGCACTTATGACATCTTCCGGATGTATCCATGCAGTCAGACATCATTGCTGGCCAATAATATCCTACTCTTTTGATTTTCAGCTTCTTCTTCTGCTCTGACTGGTGAGCGCCACACAATCTGACATGTACTTCTTTGATAATATTTTGTGCTTATATTTTCCTTAAATATCGTAGCCACATCTGGTCAAACAATTTTTTGTAGAGGACGTCATCTACTAGAGCATATGACATAGCCCATTTTGTAATGTGATGTGCTTCAGACTTCTCCTCTGGTAGCTTTCCTGTATGTAAATATTTTATTAATGACTTGCGCCAATCTTCAATGATCTCAGCAATCACAATTATCATTTCTTCTTCTTTCTTGAGTTTATAGATTTTTTAGGTCTATCCGAGATAAAACTTATCTTCCTTGTACTGTGATATTAATGAAATCCTATAGGGGACATGCCAATTCTTTTATGAGTTTTGCTAAAGCGTCAACATGGGCATTATCTCCCCTAAAAATCTGGTAGAAAGTTACAATGGGGATATGTTCTAGCAGTTCACATGTACTGATGGTATTCTGCTAGTCTTGGTTTCAAAATCTTGTATTGTCCGGTGACTTGCTGGATGGAGAGTTGTGAGTCACTATAGATGGCAATGTATGTTATATCCATCGAGATTGCCAACTCCAACCCAGTAATCAGCGCTTCATATTTGGCTTCATTGTTGGTACACAACTCTATTAGGTGGTATGAGAACCTCAACCTACCCTTATCTGGTATGATAAAGATCAAACCAATACCTATTTTGCCTAGTATAATTGTGTCTGATCCTTTGTCCTTTCTGGCTGACGAAGCTCCATCGAAGTACATTTCTCATCGTTGCGCACTGGAGAATTCCATTCATAGTATTTGCTCATCTAGTAGTTCATCATTAAGAGGGGACCCAGCTGGAAGTGGGTGTGCAGCGAGAAAGTCTATTAAAATTTATCCCTTGATATTACGGAGGGGAACAAAAGTTATATCAAACTACAATAAGATCATCGACCATCTTTCTAGACATCCGGAGAGTGTTGTTCAGGTCATCAAATATTACAAAGGATTAACTTTTAGAATTAGGGTAATCTTATGAGAAAGCATGTAATGTCTAAGTTTTTGGCCGAAAAAAATCAAGGCTAGTCAATGCTTCTCAATAGGTGGATGTCTTATCTCCATTGGTATTAGACACCGACTCAAGTAGTTTAGTGCGTTTTCCTTACCCTCATAATTGGCTTGGGCTAAGAGGGCTCCAAGAGACGTCTAAGGGTGCGATATAAAGTATAAAAGATTTCCCTAGGATAGGGGCTGCTAAGACAGGAGGTGTCATTAAATATTACTTAACATCCTTAAAGGCCCGCTGGCATTTCATTTCCCAAATGAATTTTGATCGGTATTCTGAAGGCTGTAAGTGCTGCATCTTTGGTAGCCATCTTGATTTGATTGTATCCCGATGATTCGTCAATGAAGGAGAAAATTTCAAGTATTGAAGCAATATCCACCATCATTTCTGGTATCAGTAACAGAAATTCATCTTTTGGACATGCTTTGTTCAAATCCCTGAAGTCGACACAAACACGTATATGTCCAATTTTCTTCTTAAATGGGACAATTTTAGCTAACGACGTGGGGTATTGCTCTTCTTTTAAAAAGTTAGCATCTATTAATTTCTTCGCCTCAATGATGACTTGTTTCTCTATTTTTAGGCTCATTCTCCTGGGGGCTTGTTTTACTGGGTTCATATCCTTATCCACCCCGAGTTTATGAACTGCAACCTCTGCTGATAGTCCTTGCATTTCATCATAGCATCATACGAAGCAATCTTTGAATTCTGTTAGCAATTTGATCAGTTGTAAAGATTCTTCATCTTTGAGTAAGGAACTTATAAATGCAGATCGGGGTTGTTCTCTAGTCCCGAGGTTAATTTCCTTCAATTCATCAGCAGTTGATTTAATTTCCTCCTCAAATTATGGCAGAGCTTTTTCTATCAGCTGATCAATAGAGTTATCCTCCATATCGAGGCAATCCCTTTCTGATTCACTAGTAAAAATCATACAAAATTCTGAATCATCGACTGGTCTGACTGTACCAAATCTGACACCCTCTTTCGAGTTAGGAGTTTGACTTTTAACATACCATAATTTTTCAAAAAGTTGCATATAGTGCCGACACTTTTGATGACCAAATCATCCATGTAGCGTTCCAATGAGTTGTGAATGAGATAATAAAAAATCTTCGTCATTGCACGTTGATATGTCAGTCTAGCATTCTTCAACCCAATGGCATCACTGTGTTGCAGAAAATCCCTATAGGTGACCTGAAGGCTGTAAGTGCTGCATCTTTGGGAGCCATCTTGATTTGGTTGAATCCTAATGAGCCATCCATGAAAGAGAAGATTTCATGTGTAGAAGCGATGTCCACCATCATTTTTGGTATCGGTAATGGGAATTCATCTTTTGGACATGCTTTATTTAAAAATCTGAAGTCAACACAAACACATATCTGTCCTTTTTTTTTTCCATTTTTCTTCTTGACTGGAACAATGTTGGCTAACCACGTGGGGTATTGTTCTTCTTTTACAATGTTAGCATATATTAATTTTTTTACCTCGACGATGACGAGCTGCTCTATTTTGAGGCGCATTTTTCTGGGAGCTTGTTTTATTGGGCTCATATCTTTGTTTGCGCCAAGCTTATGAATTGCAACCTCTGTTGATAGTCCTGACATTTCGTCATAGCCCCATGCGAAGCAGTCTTTAAACTCTGTCAATAGTTTGATCAATTCGAAAGATTCTTCATCATTGAGTAGAGAACTTATAAATGTAGGTCGGGGTTGCTCTTCAGTCCCTAGGTTACAGTCCCTCTTCAGTCCCTAGGTTAATTTCCTTTAACTCATCAACAATTGACTTGATTTCCTCCTCAAATTCTAGTGGAGCATTTTCTATCAACTAATCAGTAGAGTCATCCTCCATATCGAGGAAATCCCTTTTTGATTCGCTAGAAACAACCATACAAAATTCTGAATCACCGACTGACCCGACTATACCAAATCTGATACCCTCTTTCGAGTTTGGAGTTTGACTTTTAACATACCATAATTTTTCAAAAAGTTGCAATTTATCTTTCAAATATATTTTGGCAAATGTCCCTGTTGAATTAACTTTTGTACACAAGGTGAAAAATAACCAAAAGTAAATTCCACTAATTCACATTGGGATCATCATCATCAAAGTTTACATGATTTTCAAGATTAGTAGAGGTAGAAGCACGATAACACTTGATTGGCTTTGAACCAGTGCTACGGACTTCCTTGACCTCTAAACTCTCAACCTTTTGAGGGAGAATTAAAGTAAGGGTCATGGTGTTCACAGTGGTTTATCTGATTGTACATCGTCTCATATTCACTTTTCTCTATATCTTCTAAGGATTTCTTATACAGACGTTTCTTCTATTTTTTCATCATTTTTTCATCCTCAGAACTGTCTTCAACACCAATGTTGATGGTTGGCCTAGTCCATTCAACAATTAAGTTGGTTCTTCCTCGTCCATGTCCTCGGCCTCGAGCTTGGGTGCACGAACTAAAAGAACCCCCACCAATTTATTGTAAAAGAGTGGTGGAAGATTGATGAAGCGGAGTTGAATGGCCCTGCCATCATAATTTTTCTGAATCTATACTTTTTTTTGTCACAGTTTCATGAGAGAAGATAGTTTTCTTTGGAGAGAAGATAGTTTTCTTTGGAATTTTCTTTGGAAGCGCATAGTAGGTGGCATCTTCATGAATGCCAACTTCATGTGCTGAAAATGGCTGTAAATTTCCCTTGATGCAATGCTCTTGTCCTTCTTTGTAATACTTGATGCATTGGTGTAGAGACGATGAAACCATGTTGTCTTTGTGAATCCACGGTCAACATAGTAGAGCGTTGAAAGAGGTCTCGGCGACGATGATATGAAATTTAGCAGTTGTAACTAGTTTTTTTCTCCAACCTTCATAAGTAATGAAATTGATCCAAGGGCTCTTCTCCCTTTTGGTTGAATCCTCTTAACATCATTTTATTGGTCATATGCTCTTGAGCTTCAATGTCCAAATAGGCCATTGTTTGTAGACTCATCAAGTTGAGTGATGCTCTAGGATATACTAAAACTCTTATCGATGTTAATGGAGATGTAGAGCGGACAATTGTGGTCGGCAGTACCGAGCAGCAAGTCTTCATTTATGAAGGTTACCCCAGGTTGTTCCCAACAAGAAAACTTCATCTAAGGATGTGTTTGCCAACTGAGCTAACAACTGGAACTGGGCTAAACAAATCTCTAGGTCAAGCAAGGTTGTAACTAGAGACTCTCTCATCTCCTTTGATAGGATCAAAGCGTCGTAAATGCTTAATCTGGCTGGTAACTTCTTAAGATGAGCTAGCACATTGTAATCCACTTTATATGGTCCTCCAATTTTCTCTTGGTTGTGTGGTTCTTCTACTAATAGTGGTGGAGGTAGCTCTTCTCGATTTAATATTTATTTTCCTTTATCTGTTGGATCTATTCTTGGGGGTAATACTCTCCCACTCCTTAAGTTTACTTCTGTAATTTATTATTCTTGAGATATCATTGTCGAATATTCTGGTGTTTCTTCTTTGTTTGAAAGATCTAGGTTGATGACAAGTGGTGCACCGTGGCGCTCGAGGATTCATTCTTCACTCCCGGCGCTGTCATAAGCGAAATCATCGATGTCTTCTTCGATCTGGATAGCGAGTTCATCGGACTCAAATACGATTTGAGGGTCATTTTGGGAGTTGAGATCGAGGCTAGATTGGTCAAAATCAATTACATTATCCCCAGAAACAACTAAAATATAGTCGTAATCATAATCATTATATTCATAAGACTCTAGAGAGGTAAAAAGATAATCATACAAGGCCAAGGCTTTGAAGATTTTCTTCCCTGAATCCAAGACAACTAATCTAGCAGAGGCAGTCTTTATCTTACCCCCCGTGCTATCAATCTTCGTGGTAGTATTCGTCTTCTTCTTTTTCTTTGACGATGATGAATCTACTAGTGAAATCTTCATCTCTGGCTTGGCAGGCTGAAGAGTCTGAACGGAGGTTGTTTTGAAGCATTCTGAATTTGGATTAATATTTTCTTATAAGATTTGCTCCAAATTGTACTCCATCCATCTTTTCCAGTATACGAGTCAATTAGAGAGATTGGCTCAGCCGAAATTATATTTATGGAACATTTTTCAGGTTCTTTTAAATATTTCTTTGGGATCATTATATTTCCTTCTTTAAGATTCTGCTCAAGCCAATCCTTAAAGATGAAACATTATTCTATAGTGTGTCCAAGTAATCGGTGAGACGGGTAATAATTTGGTTCATAATTCTTATCGACCTCTTCAGGTTTCTTTGGATCTGGTAGTCTATGGATCTGGTAGTTTGGATCTGGTAGTCTAAACTCAGGCTTCTTCATCAAACTTCTGAACATCTTGGATATTGCTTCATGTTTGATGGAATACACCACTTTCTATCGCTCTGCCAAAAATATTCTCTTATTCTCTGCTCGAGATGATCCTCCTTGAGGCAGTCGCTAGTTGGACTGGCTATTTGGCTATTGAGAATGCTGTGATAAAGATTGACGAGGATTTTTTTCCTTTATCAACTAATGCCACTGTCCCAAACTTATTCTTAAATATCTTAGTTATCCTGGACATCTATAACTTTTCTTGGGAATCCATATGCTTGATTTACTCCTGTAAGCTACTAACCTTGCTAAGTATCTCAGATGACTTATTGGTGAGCCCTTAAGCATGAAAGTTGTTGGCCCATGTATGCTCTTGAGAAGGATCTCAATTGCATGTTATTCTTGTAGTGAGGTTCACACTTCATGCTAAGGTTTCTCCACCTCTAGATGTAATCCACCAAAGTCTCGTTGGGCTTTTGCTTTTCCATCATGAACTCTCCAATAGACACATGATGTTGCACTACAGCAAATCTTTTCACAAATAATTGTTCCAGCTTGACGAATGTCTTAACTGATTGGTTGGGAAAATCGGCATACTAATCGAAAGTAATCCATGTCAGGCTGCTGATAAATTGTTGGAAGAGAAAGCCTCATTACTTCTTGTGTTACCACAACTGGTGTTGCCACAACTGGCTTGAAATTGTGCTATGTGTTGTCTGGGATTTCTTGTCCCATCAAATATTTTAAAGTTTTATATTTTAAAGTTTGGGGACAAAAAACCCTTAGGGAAGGGTACATCATCAAATTCTTTCAAGTAAAGTCTACACTTTAAAATTAATGCACCACCCTTAGATTGGGTTAAGGCCTCCTAAACTTATTCGACCATTTTCTTAAATTCCTTCTCTGATGTGGCGCTCGATGAGGTGGCACTCGATGAGGAATCTTTATTTTGTTGCTCATCTCTATTTGCTGAGGCAACTTCTCTTTTTTCATCTATAATATGTATAATTTCAGGTTAGTTGACCTCTGGGGAGGCTAACTGTGGGGGTTGAGATTGTCCATGAAGTGCGGCCATGGTGGTCATGGCTGCGGCCATCTCTTCTATCCTTTTATCCAGTTGGCTGACTTGCTCATCACTTAGGAGGATAGCCCTACCCAACTCATCTACAGCGTTCTCTTCGGCGAGAGGTTGAACCTCGCACACAGATGCAGCGCTCTGGTTTCAATGACATGGACATCCATGAAATATTTTTTGAGGTAATCATTATAGTCAAAATCTTCATCAACATCAATGGAGACTCTATGTTCCCAAACCAACTCAGAAATCTAGACCCTGAGCGTTTCAACTTTTCCTTCAATTATTGATTCTTGAAGTGCCTTAAGATCTGGACGAGCCTGTTGGACCTCCTCCTCTTGTTCTTCCATGTCACTGGCATTACTACGAGAATGTCAGATAATTCAGACTCTGGCTTCATTCCATGCTCTTGCCCTGCTGGCTTATTGAATTGTATCGGTATAACAGCCTTGGGTTCCCACACCTTTTCTTTGACGGTGATGTCGTGAGATGAAGTGTCTCAGTAGAAACATCGGTATGTCGAAGAGAATTATGCTCCCCATGGTGCAGACCCACTACAGTATTGGGTAATTTCTTCATCTTTTCCTTTGGTACTTTAGGAATATCTTTATAGTGGGTGATTGGTAGAATTCTTGGACCCAAACGTGACTTAATTGGTTGACGACGTGCGGGTCTAGTAACGGTAGAATCTGTAGTAACAATAGCAATATCAACTATGCTCCCTAAGCGGAACCATACGAGAATGCGAGCGGGCAGATTTTCAATTGTCTTTTGAATTTGTTGGGTAGATCTTTCTTTCTTCAGCGAGGGGATACTGTATTTTCTACACGTTTAAGTAGTTCACTAATTGAATAATCTTCCTTGGCAGCTAGCCTCTTGAAAACTGAACTGACTCGGGTGATAAGAGTGGACTTCTTTCTCTCCTCACTATGTCCATGAATTGATGGTAAAGTAGAAGCAATTTTCTGGATACTCTCGTCCACAATGGTACCCATTAAAAGATGGAATCTACTTCCTCCCAGAAGTGGATAGGTTTCTAGTAATCTTGACTCATCCTGGTGAGGATCTTCCTCAACAAGTATCTTTAGGAGCCTGCACTTTAGTAGCCTTCTAAACCCTCATATTACGATTTCTCCTTTGGGTTCGAGTTAGCGGTGTATTCCTTAAACTTGCTCCGATTTCAAACACTGATGTATGGACAGCTAATCCCTCAGTCAGATTTTTAATGATCATAACCACTTTTCCCTTAGTAGCAGAGGGAACAGTAGGCTTGGTGGGTGCCATGACGGTAGTAGTATTGACTCTCTCACAAGAAGGAAAGTCCTGAAGGCAGTTTAGATTAAATTCAGCAGATGGCTCATGAAGTTCTGGAGCAGTGACTTTCATTATGATGAACGGGGCTTTCCCGAGGATGACCTCGAGATCTTCAAATCTTGTTCCAAATTTGATGGTGGGAATGACATTGCGGGTGTTGTGGCTTGTTGGTAGGTCGCAGGAAAAAGTTAGCATCGGACACGCCATTGCAGCAGCTTTAAAAGAGAAAACTCTAGGGTTAGTTAATTGGTCAAAACCTCATGATCTTAGTACAAGCACTAAAAATTAACAGAGATCGATCTGTAAATCGGGTAAGTCTTTATTCAGTTTGTGGAGATTTTAAATTTTTTTTTAAAAGTAACTTAAAAGTAGAAACATATAATTAATACAAGAAAATTTTAAAGTGTGCGTAGCACAACGCAGTCCGATTTAACTTGCAAAATAGCAAATCAAAGTCGAAAAGGAGATGTGAAATATTTAGGAACCAGTGCGGGACCAACTTAACAAAGCATAATGCCCAGGTGGAACTAGTCTACCAACACACCTATTCGGGGTCTCACCCCACATGAAGATTAAGAAGTCCTTAATGGCCTCTTAAATCTCTCTGTTCGAAGGTGGTCGAACAGACGGTCCTGAAGTCCAAAGAGTTGATTGTATTTTCCCAAGACAAAAATGGGTAAAGTTTGTCAACAGAAGTAGGGTAATTTGGTCTAAGGGGAACATGGACACATTACCGATGTGTGCAGATAGTATTTCATGATTTAAATGGAAAGAGAAGCTCGTCCCTAGAGTGTGCAGATAGTATTTCATGATTTAAATGGAAAGAAAAGCTCGTCCCTAGAGGAGTCACCAGAAGCTGTCGACACTATTTTGGGTTGTGGGTGAAGTTGCCCGTTGGAAGCTGTCGATCATAAATCAAACTGACCCCATACTTTTCATAGTTTAAATGAAAGAGCACTATACCTCAAACCTTGTATCTATCCCGAAGGATAAACACAAGAGTTGAGGATGAGGGTTGATCAGATAAACTATGAAATATATGACATCCGTTTGGTTTTGACATCCGTTTGGTTTATGTGGTTTATGAAACCATTTTATTTGCCTACAATTTCTCCTATTTAATATGAAGGATTAAATAGATTTATATTAAGCTCGGTTCGAACAAGCTTCTTATAAGGGCAAGCCCTTATAGTTAATTACATCTTAAATGACCAAAGTCACCTAAGAAAACTCTCGATAAAATTAGAAAATATTATCTTTGGAGATGGCAAAAAGATAGAACTTTTCAACGAGATCGAAAAAAGAGGTGTGAAAGAGGAATGGTTCAAATTTGGAGCATTTTGTTGTAGAGTCCAAAGGAGGAAGAACAAGGGGAGGTTATAGATCCGGAGGAGAACCTCGGTGACTTCCCAGTCTATCCTATTATTTGGCTTCAATTTAGAGAAGAAATATTTAAGTATTTCATCATGCCAGTTTTCTTTATTTACGGCTTACACTCGTGTGAAACAATCACACAAATAGCCTGGAAGATGTGAGGATTTATGTCGTGACGAATGATAATTTGTAACGAATGACAACCTCAGAATTCTAAGACGAGTTAGAGCTTATATTGTATAACAGAGTCATACAAAAGCTTAAAGATAAGTTGAGGATTTATGTTGCATAAGCAAATAACCTTAAAGTCCTATGGCTTGTTGTTTAATTCTAAGGAAGGAAATTGGTTTAGCTGGGGAAGACATGTTTTGCAGTTGAAGATGGCCGTGTTGCCCACCATGCTAGCTCCAAGCTCCTCACAGTGACAAGTTTAAGTTTTCTAGGGTGTCAGATTATGATGTCAAGTCAGATGACCCCTTTGGTTAAAGTTCTTTAAATATTGTGGGGAACGTTAAAATTGATTAGAGCGACACCGGTTAGGATCCTACGATTCTCTCGTTCAAGTACCACTTATTTCTATTGGATTCACTTAGTTCAAATAAATTTACTAAACTCAACTTAATGAACTCCATACTTTCATTTAGACAGTGGGAAGCCTTGTTAGAAACCGTAGGTTACCTCCTCCGAGGGATTCCCAATCATCTGATAGAGACATCTTAATTTAGTTGCAGTTATGATTTTGTGTAAATTTTATGATTAAATTTTAAGTTGTTTTATATTTTGAATGTTGTGATGGTGAATTTTATCTTGGTTGATTTTAGTTTTGATTTTGGTTTTACGGCTATCCTAGCAGTTTTGGTTCTCATGCAGGGTGGCATCGTCATTTAACATGTAAGTTTTGTAAGCATAAGAGTGTAGTGTAGAAAGTATAGAAATAGATGGTACTGTAAACTGTAAAAGCGTCAACCACCTGAAACTCAAAATGCATCTAAGGGCATTTTACGTAAAGTAGAAAAATAAGGTTCTAGTGATCTATCAAATCCTAAATCATATCTTGGTGGGCCCCTATTAATTCAATTAAGGATGATCTTATTAAGCGAGACATAGTGAGTTTAGTAGACCTCTGAGGTATCTAACAGGTCAGGAGAAAGAGAAGGTCCATGCTTCCCCCTTACCGCCTAATGAAAAGTCTCGAGCTCATTTAAACTTATTATGTTGATAATAATTCATCTTGTAAATACCACTAAAGTTCAGTGAACATTGATGTTATTGATGTTTCAATTATCCCTATTTTCAATTATCCCTATGAGTAGGGTAATCATCATTTGTCATTTAATTTGAGAATTATGTGGGTGAAGACCCTTAAAAGGGGCAAATTAATTCTATTAAGACACTTAGCCAACTTTAGCTTTAATTTGGGCTTGTAGTATTCAATTTCTAGTTATATTCACTTTTCTAATCCCCATTTAACTAAATTGGATTTAGCTTAGGTCAGTACTAAGCCCTTAAGACCTTGGTGGATGCCTTAGTCATTTTGAAAGAGATTAAATTTTAAGTGATAATAATCCATCAAAACATTTGAATGTTACTTGAATCATCAAATAGGGGTATTAAATTAATGAGTGATTAACACCCAAAATCATACTCCTAAGTCTAGGATCATTTAATTCAATAGATCTCCCAAATTTTAATGATTTAAGAAATTATAAATTTATCCTTTGATTAAGAAAAGATGATATTGGTTTCTACCAATTAATCCCTTTTGTTTTAGTCATCCAAATATGTTAATTGGGATAATAAAGGTTTCTCATTTCCCTTTCTTACATTAAGCCTAAATGTTAATTAAGGCCAAATTCTCAAAGTTACACTTTTGCCCTTAAGGCTTATCACCTCATAATTTATCAAATTTATTTCAAATGACTTTAGAATTTTCATCCTACCTTACTCATGGGTCAATTAAGACATCAGAGGAGAAAATGTGATTATTCAAATTTCAATTTAATTTATATAATTATTGATATGCAAAAATAGGATTTTTCAAAGAAAATTGCATAAATTCACCAAGGCAAAGCTTAATCCTTTGAATTTTTTACTGGAGGTACATTTATACTAGAGAACCATTAGGACCAGATTTCATGATTTCTTGAATTATATTTGAATTCTTAGAATTATTTTAAATTCTGGAGTGTTAATTAATTATAAAATATTTTAAATGTGAAAAATTAATTTTTGTATTTTTATTAAATCTCCCTGAGGCCAAAGAACCTAGAGAAACAAATTTCACATTTTTATAACTTTTCTTTGAATTGTTAGAATTATTTAACTGAAAGATTAAAAAAAATCATTTTTAGCCTTTAAAAATTATTTTTAGCTTTAAAATTCAATATCTTCACTTGGAAAATTAGAAAAAATATTCCAGTTGCTCCTAAATGCTTAGGAAACAATTTAGAACATTTACATGAATTTTATCAATTGTGTGATTTTTATTAAATTTTAATTATTTAAATATTAAAATAAGCTTAAAAAAATGTAGTTTTTATTTTAATTACAATTTTATTTTTAGAAAATTCTTCTAATCACAGAGAGTTCTCAAAACCAATTTTAATATTTTTGTGAGTTATATTTTAATTATTAAAAATTATTTTAGTGTCAGAAATGTCATTTAACTTAGAAAATCAAGTTAAGTTATCAAATGAACTCGAAATGTTTTGAAAATTTTATGGGGAGTTCTCTGAACTTTAAAGCACAGCGGTGAATCAAAATCAAAGTCATTTAGATGATTATTTTTCCCAAGTTAAGTTTATTTTTGGGTTTTAGGGTTTTGTGAGAGTTAAGTGTGGTCTTAATGACTTAGCCTATGAAAATATTTCCAAAGGGTTCTCTGGTCACAATAAACCTTCCAAAATTTCTTTGGATTTTCTTAAATAACATGCTAATTATTATGATTAATTTATAAAAATAATAGACATAAAGTTAAAAAATATGGATCTCTGTTTAGAGGTCTTCTCTGACCTTAAAAAAATCAGAGAATATCCCCCATAACAGAGGCAACAACATGCCAAAATATCAAGCCATGGTGAAATGTCTACATGCATGGAGAGTGAAGAGACTCAAAATCATATTTAATTAATTAAAAATAAAATGTGCATCAAATAAAATTCAAACTAATTTTATATTGTTGTCCTCTATTCACTGATCCTATGGACTCTTCTAAGTGTAACGGAAATATCCATATGGTAAACATGTTATTAAATCAACTCTAATCAAATGGAGAATCAAAATAGGCTCGGGATAAGGGGAAGTTCAATAACTTTGCTCTAAGAAGGGAAGCTTTAATCAGAGATTCTTGACACCTTCTTGGAGGTCCAAGGAGGCTAGGGATTGAGCCTCTCAATATGGTGAAAGGTCTAGATCCAAATTCGATCAAGGATGAATTTGGGTTTTGATCAAATTCTAGTGTAGAGGCTCTCTGAAGGGGTTTTGATGGGGCTTTGTCTTCTTTCACTATTGTGAAGGTGTGGGTGAGTTTAATTTGATTTATATGCACTGTGCATGCATGGAGAGTTTTGTCCTATCTCCAGCAAGGATATGAGCTCAAAAATTGAACTATAGCAGGAGGAATTAGGGCAAAGAAGTGGTTGGGTTGCACTAAGGAGGTGTCAAAGAGGCTATGGGAGCAATTTAGAGGGATCTCCTTAAGAAATTTTCAACACCTCTATGTTAGTCGTAGAGGTGAGGTTTTATAGCCATGGCCGATAAGGGGAGCTCAGGGCCTAACCTTGAGTGTAAAATCTTGCTTAGGTCGTGTTGGCATCAATTTTCGATGTCACGAGTGTAAAGTGTCCACTTGCACTGCTTAAGTTGATCTACGGTTTGTCCGCAGCGTCCGGTGGCTCGAGACACTCACCCGAGACCTTCGACACGTGTTGAGGGACACGTAGCCAGGGTCATTGTGCTAGGCTATGGCTTTCGCTTAGGCGAAGGCCGATCGACATTTGGCAAGTTGAACAACTCTGATCGGGCCAACACATATAATGTGGCGCGTCGCACGCAATTTTGGCTTGAATTGTCCCGATCTCTTAACAAAGTTATCCAGATGACCCCGAGCAACGAAACAGACCACATGAGTGTGTCTGAAACATCGACTTCAGCTACGGAGGATGTCCACTTTGCTACGGCTTCGCAGGCGGGGTGAAAATGATTAAATTATCATTTTAGGCACGATCGTCAAAAGGAAGGCCCAAACGACCCAGGATGATGAAACAGACTGCACGATCACGTCCGAAATGTCAATTTTGCTTAAGTAGGACGTTCGGTACGCCATGATTTTGCGAACAAATTAAATATAACAAATTATATATATATATATATATATATATGTATGTATATATATATATATATATATATGAGAATTATTATTTTTGGCCCGATAGTCCAAAAAGGTGGTTCAGATGACCCCGAATGGTGAAAATGACTTTGCCAACACGTCTGAAACGTTGATTTTAGCTAGAAAGAACACCCACCCCGCTGCGGAGACATGCACGAGTGAAGAAAATGCCAATGATAATTATATAACAATAATAATTATAATATAATAATTATAATAGGATATGAAAAATGGGATTCTCTCCCTCTTTCCAGCCCTAGCTAACGCACACAGCCGCCAGGATTGCCAGACCCAGCCTCATTGCCTGGAACTCCGCATCGCCGATTTCCCTCGCCGGCGAACGAGGCCGCTGACGTGCACGACCACGGAAAGCCTTCCCCGCGGTAGATCTCGTCGGTCAGACGTGCGTCGAGTCCCTTTCTTCCCGTCAGCCACCTCGCCGACCAGTTTCTCGGTCGCCAGAGTAGCTGACCTTGCCACAGTTCTCCTCCGCCGCTGAGCTTTTCCGTTTGTAGATGGCAGCCGTCCATTTTTGGAATTTTTTTTCCTTCCGACCAGTTTCCGTTGGTTTCCTCTTCCTCGCCAGCCATCCCTTGCCAGCTTACCTCCTTGCTGGCAATAATTGTGTAACATAGCAACCTTGTTCCAGTACAAAGCACCGGATTTCGTATTTTTCTCCTTGTGTTTTCCATTTCGGTTGTGTGCTATCAGCGCACCACCTCCGCCACGTCATCTTCTTATATTTTGGGTGGTCGGACACTTTGTCGGAGCATCTCGACATCGTCGGACAGTGAGTGGAGTCGCTATTCAAGGAGATGTTAGGGTCTTCCACCTTGCGGGAAAGGCCTCAATCGACGCTTCTCCCTGTCGGCATCCTCGTGGGTCGTCTTCCACTATCGTCCAGCGGCCCTTCTTGAAGGTACTTTTTTGGTTGAATATATATATATAACCTCTGTACAAGCTCTCTTTTCCATCTGATAAATATATATATATATATATATATATATATATTTATTTGCCAAAAATTATTTATTTTAAAAACCTTGCATACCTCAAAACCTCCTATGTTTTTTTGTTCTTCTGTGCACATTCTAGGACACACACTGGAGAATGGATTGGATGTCTGTGAGCTAGGAGCAAGCAACGAAAATGCGTATGCAACCGTTAGAGTGATGAGATTTCCTACCTCCTAGCCGGCCTTAGGAATAGTGGGGTCTAGGCGTGTGGGTTCAATCGCCCACATAGGGTGCATGCAACGGCATGGGTCAGCACGATGACGTGCCTGTGTGATGGATCGTTGGATTTCCTAGAGCCAGCCTTTAGGTTAGGACTTTCTGTGTGTGGCCAAATACCCCTCCGTAGAGCCGAGTGTCTCCCTTTGTTATGAGCCTTAGCACAAGTACCGATGGGTCGGAGTCCCTCACTCCCCTTGCTTTGGATTCCCCAGCTTTACTTGGAGAAGTTGGGAGGTCAGACTTGGCAAAGCGAGAGAAGCTTTGTAGATGGCTCACTTTGCAAAGTCTAGAGGAGTTCGCAAAAATAGGAAAAACTTTGTAGCTATCCTATTTCGCGATGTCGTGGAGAGTTTCCCCCTTGGAGATTTGGGGAGAAACTCCCCACATTTGCTCACTAAAGTAAGAAGCGGCGGTGCCGGACATCCAAGGGTCTAAACCTTAGGTCTCTCAGGTGAGGTTGTTAGCACACGCCCAATTTTGCTACTTGTATGTTGGTTTGCTGCATATTGGATTTTTCCTTGGTGCTTGTTGCATTTCATATTGCTCCGACCGGGCACCCTAGCCCGACGAACATTTCACTTAGCTCCAACCGGCCATCCCGGCCCGGTGAGCGCCTTACTTTTCTTCGATCGGCTGCTCCAGGCATCTTACTTCGCTCCGACCGGCCACCCCGACCTGACGAGCATTTCACTTAGCTCCAACCGGCCTCCCCGGCCTGATGAGCCTCTCACTTAGCTCCGACCGGCCGATCTGGCTTAACGAGCATTTCACTTCGCTTTCATAGGTCGTTCCAGCTTGGTGAGCATCTCATTTGGGTTCGACCGGCCACCATGACTCGATCGACCGATCACTTACATGTTTGTTTGCTTTTGCATTATATCGCATGCTTTCCTGTTTGCATGTTGCATCTGGTATGTGTTAGCTTGCATGATCATTATCATTTGCTTGTGTTGCACTTCTTCGGACCATTATCGCCACGACACGCCCATCTCTTTCGGTCACTGTCGCCTCGGCATACCTATTTCGGGTCGCTGCCGCCACGGTACATCCATCCTTTTCGATCACTATTGCCTCGACACACCTCTTTTGGGTTGCTGTCTTCATAGTACACCCATCCCTTTCAGTCACTGCCACCTCAGCACACCTTCTTCGAGCCGCTTCCTCCACAGCATACCCACCCTTCGGGTCACTGCCGCTGTGACACACCCATTTGTTCGGGCTGCTGCCTCCATGGTATGCCCATCTTTTCTTGAGTCACTGCCCCACGGTACACTCATCACTTCTATCACATGACTGTCTGCATTTGCATGTTTGCATGGATAGCGAGCCAGGCTGTTAGGAGAGTGACCCCGTGTCGGTCGCACTGCCTTAACAAACATTGCTTGCTGGGTTGATCCCAGTGGGTAATGCTAGTTAAGTCATCGGGATTGACACGAGCATGACTGTGCTAAAGATCTAATAGATCTAACTCATGTCACCACTCTTTGTGACACCCTTTAGATCCTTTGAATTTTTAGGATGGGGCCGGTATGACGATCCCGTCAAAGTCATACTATACCCAGACCTACCCCGCACTTAGATACTAGGTTAATGTACTTTTAGTTAGATGGTTTACTAGGCTAGGATTTAGGGTGCTTAAATAGTCTTTTTGATTTCTGGCTATTGTTCTATGCTGGATTGGTTTCCCTAGCCAGATATCTTTCTTCTGCATTGTGCTTGTGATGTGACAGCATGCTGCATATGTGTCGTAGTGTGTTAGGGCTTTTTTCTGTAGAAAGCCATGCCTATTTATATATCCACACACAGGTACCACTATGAGGGGAGCAAGTAATGATTTTTGACCCTTTTTCTTGCAGGTACTATTAGCTTCCCCACTTTTAAGGCATGGCTCATGATACGTTATTTGCATGTGAGCTTTCCCGCTAACACTTGTTTTTATGCAAAATTGCGTCTTTTTCTTTTCTCTATGTACTTTTAGAGTCTAGGAGAGTCCTGAAGCAGTAATAAGATACAGGCACGGGTTCCGAGGCATTTGGCACGGGAACCATGTGGAGGGGACTAGGAACAGATGCTCGTGCCCCGTATCTTAGTTTTGCATTTTATATTAATGTATAGAATTAGGATCGGGCGTGTATATGCACAGTCTAGCCGCCCTTTTCTTTTCTGAGATATGTTGCCGACCCAGTGGCACTGGCATGTTTATTATTTTGATTTTCCTAGTTTTTCTTTTTGCATCATATCACATGTCTGCACTTTCTTGTGTTTTTCTTATTTTTTCTGTGGTTTATCTGGGATTTCACGATATAATCTAAGCTCATTAGGGACCCTAAAATTGTAATTTTTTTACAAAATCCTAAATAAAATATTCAAGATAATTAAACTTTAAGATTAAAATATTCAGGATTTAAAAATTGCAACATTTACTTTCCTGCATATATTTATAGGGCATCCACAAGCATCCACAATACTTAAGGATCTTAAGGACCGCTCTAGATAACTGCATTCATATTTGCATGTCCCGAGGAGGAGTCCCCGTGCTTCTCCAACCTGACTGGCCCAACATACCTCTATATAGCTGGTGGTATAGTGCCCCTAGGGTGTTAGAAGGCTCCCTGACCCACAGGGTGCAAGTCCTTTTGTTTGGAGCATTTCCAGCTTTGTAGTTGAATCTCCACTCTCTTTTCCTTTCTGAGGCATCCTTGCCACTTTAGCAGGTATAAGTCCCACCTCTTGAAGCTCCAGCTTTTATGACCTCTTGAAGCTCCAGCTTTTAGTCATAGGATAGAGTTTCTTTCCTTTGACCTTAGGGCTCATGAGGTTCCCGTGGACGACGCAATTCACGGATTGCTGACTCAGGATCTCAAGACATGTTGGGTTGACTACTTTCACGACAAGGTAGAATTAAGGTCCTAATAGCTGTGGATGACGAGTCTGTGGTACCCCAACCCAGTTATCTCTACTTTTTATGATCACTCTTCCTACACTTTATGCTCATTTTTTTATGATATTACACTTTAAATAAGGGTATTTGCATGTTTTTGTTTTAGGTAAATCAATTTTAGGCATTTGGAACATAATTAATAAAAAGGATGAAATTTGGAGCCAAACAACAAATTTTGGGGTTCTGGCGCCTGAAGCGCAGAATTAGTGTTTAAAGAGCCAGATGCTAGAGAGCTGGCACCTCAAGCACCATAATTGACGTATGAACCGCCATTTGACAGAGAGCTATCACTAAAAGCGTCAGATAATGCGCCTTAAGTGCCAAATCCCAAAACATCACGGTCTCATGAAAATTGCCGTCTGAAGCGCCAGAACCAGCACCTCAAATGCCGGAGATGAATTTTTACAGATTAAGGCAGTTCAGGATGAATTTTACGTAAATTTTGAAAAGAAAACTTGTTCTAGACACTTCGGAAGGATTTTTTATGAGGATTTTTTATGAATGGATATGTCTCTTGGATCAATAGACATGTCTTTTGAATTTAAAAGGTTGACTTTTGGATAGAATTTTGGAGGAAATTTTATATTCTTTTTTGAGGGAGGCAGCTTATAATAAAAGAGAGTTTGAAGGGGGCGACAAGAGGAGTTTGAGAAGAGAGATTGAAGGGGGCGGCAAGAGGAGTTTGAAGAGAGAGATTAGCGTGAGATAGAGAGAGAGAAAAAGTCAAGGGCTTGGAGATTTTCTTCAAGAATTGTAAGAAGAGAGGGAATGTGAGAGATTTCTTCTTCAATTCACTTCTAAGAGAGAATTAAGAGTGCTTGTATAGATGGAAGTGCTTGAAAAAAACTTTTAGAAATTTGCTTGGTAATGATTGAAAGATAAGTTGTGTTCTCTTATTTATTTGTTTTGTAAACATATTTTTATATATAAAATCCGTGTTTTATCGTATCCTTCTCATGAATTTTGAGTAGTTTTCTTTATCCTTTTCCCCACTTTGAGATATGGTTTTGTAAAAAATTGATTTTGTGTTATATGGTTTTAAATGTCAATAATATGGGATGATTTGAACTTTAATCTTCATTTACTTTTTGATATGTCCAATTGAAATGTTAAAATTTGTTGAGAAAGATATGAACTTAAAGGGCTACGATATCTACAAAATGGGGAGAATCACATCTAATTCCATGGGAGAGGATGTCAACCTTTTAGTGCATATAAATAAGTATGTATACTTAGTTGGACGCAGAAATGGTGATTTTATGATGAGAGATTAAAATCCCATTTTGGTCCAGTTGATTGGAAACTAATGTGAGATTGTTAGCCCTTAGGTGAGGGAGTTGTGGGAGTTATGCAGTGGCAGCCGACATCCTCCCAGCCTAACAATAGAATTAGGGACAAAACTTTGGATTAGTAAATGTTCTTTATGCACTCGGAAGCAGGTAAAGAATATAATTGCTTCTATTTGGAACAAAACAATTTTATATATTCTTACGTCATTTTTATTTCTTCACGATCCATACACTCATTATAATGAGGAAGGATGCTTTTGTAAATTTGAACTCTTCACCACAAAAACTTTATTTAGTTTTTGTAAATTTTACTTTTGAAAGTTTAGTGATTAGTTTAATTAACATAATCTTTTAACTGTATTTTATTTAGCATTCACTCATGTACTTTAGATTCAAATTTTGCACTTCACTTTTGTAGCTTAAAATTTTAATTTGTATTACAATCTTAAGAATTTACTTGTAAACATTTCCAACTTCTCTTTGGGATCGATATCTAGGACTCGATTAGAGCTCTTTATTACTTGAGCGATACGTATACTTGCATTATTTTTAGTGGATTTGGTAGTTTAAAGATTTTCAAAAGATAAATCTATTTTAACTAAAGTTTTTTTTGTTGCGATTAAATTTCATATTCACTATTGTATCTATCATGTGTATTTTGTAATATTGAAAAATATTTACAAAATTAACACACTAAATCCACTCGCATCAAGTTTTTCGCACCGTTGCCGGGGTAGTAACGGAAAGTAGCAGTAAACTATTTTATAATTTAAATTATTTTTATTTAAAAAAAAGTGTTTTTACCTTAGGTCGAATATTTTCATATTTTAATGTGTTTACTTTTTTTAATTACTTGTTGTGTTAGTTTATGCATAATGTAACATCTGAAGATTTAGTACCTTACGATTCTGAGTTAGAATTAACTAAATGGATTGCAATTTGAGCTGGAAATTAACATGAACAACATAAGAGATCTTTAAAAGATTATGCTAATTCTACAGTGGATGAAATTAATTTTAGTATACAAAACTTTGTTGTAGCGGCCAATTCCTTTGAGCTTTAAACCAGTTTGGAGTAAGACCAACTAAAGATCCTAACTTACACCTCGCTAGGTTTTTAGAATTGTGTGCTACCTTTAAATATGATGGAGTGTCGAAGGATGTCATCAAATTTAGACTTTTTCATTTTTCATCAAGTGATATAGCTAAGATGTGGTTAAACTCGTTAGTATCTGGATTTATCAAAACTTGGGGAGACTTATCACAAAAGTTTTAAGACAATTATTTCCCATCTTCAAAAACTGTTAAGCTTAGAAAAATAATTACATCTTTTTATTAGATTGAACAAGAATCAATTTATGAAGCCTGGGAAAGATTTAATGATCTTCTTAGAAAGTGTCCACACCATGCATTGTCAGATTCTAATAATTCAAACTTTTTATAATGGATTAGTTGGATCTCTTAGATCGATAGTTGACGTTGTTGCTGGTGGATCATTAATGTCAAGGCCATTCAATGTAGCATTATATTTAATTGAAGAGATGACTACTAATAATTTTTGAGGGCCCTCTGAAAGGTTAAATCCAAAAAAAATAACTAGTTTTCATGATTCGGATGCAATATCTATGTCAGCTGCTCAAATAGCTACTATATGAAAGAGGATAGATCAATATGGAATGAATTATTTTTAGACATCTCCTATACTTGAGGAAAACTCATTGGAAAAATTGATAGAATCTTAATCTTCTTATGAGACCTTAAATGCAATAAATAATTGGTCAAATATTCCTTATTCCAATTATTATAATCGTGGCTGGAAGAATCATCCAAATTTTAGTTGGAGTAATAATAACTCTAATGTTGCAATTTCGTAATGGGGAAACAACGTTGGGAACCTACTGGGAAACCTTAACAATCAAGGAAAACTAACTTATAAACCATATTATGCTTCATATTTTAATAATTTACAGAGTAAGGAGTAAAAGGATTCAATGAAAGAATTAATATTGCAAATAGGAAGCTAATTACAAAGTCAAGGAGTTTTAATTAGAAACATGAAAAATCAATTGGGATGTATTGCTACTACACTTAGCAATAGACCTCCAAGAACGTTGCCTAGTAATGTTGAAGTAAATCCTAAAGTTGAGGTCAAAGAGAAAATTAAGGCTATTCAACTGAAAAGTGGAAAGGAAATGGAAACCAGAGTTCAAAAAGAAGTGGAAGTTGAAGTAGAAAAAGATGAGGGGGAAAATGAAAAATTTGGTGAAGATTTTCATTTTGAGTCAGAATGTCCTATTAACCCAAAAAATTTCTGCCTTCGCCTTCATTTCCTTAAAGAATAAAGCAGAAAAATAAAGATAACCAATCTTCAAAATTTTTTGAAGTATTGAAAAAATTAACGTTAAACATTCCATTTTGTTGAAGGCTTGGAACAAATGCCAATCTATGTGAAGTTCATGAAGGATATACTTAACAAGAAAAGGAAGTTTGTAGATAATGAGACCATTGCACTAAGTGAGGAGTGTAGCGCTATAATTTAGAAAAAGCTTTCTCTAAAACTCAAAGTTCCTGGTAGTTTGACTATTCCTTGTGCTATTGGCAAAAGATTTTTTGGACAAGCTTCATGTGATTTAGGAGTCAGTATTAATCTTATTCCTTTATCAATTTTTAGAAGGTTTGATTTAGAGATATTTTACCAACAACTGTAACTCTTCAGTTAGCTGATCGTTCAATTACCTATCTTAAAGAAGTTATAGAGGTTGTTTTTGTAAAAGTTGAAAATTTATCTTTCCTATGGTTTTATTGTATTTGATATGAAGGAAGAAAAAAAAAATTCTATCATTTTAAGAAGACCCTTCCTTGCCACTGGAAGAGCTTTGATAGATGTGTAGAAAAGAGAACTAACTATGAGATTTAGTGATGAAGAGGATACATTTAATATTGCAAAATCAATGAGATACCCTACAAAAGAGCAAGAGATTAAATGCTTCAGAATGGATATCAGTGAATATTTAAGCCATAAATATTTAAAGAAAACATTTGAAAAGAAATTTAAAATGAATATATGGAATATGAGGATGAGGATAAAATTCAAGATGAATATGCGGAAGTGAGTAATGAAGATTTGGATTATGTTCAGGAAAAATTTAAAATGTTAGATCCTAAAGAAATTAACAAGAATTTGATTTCTTCTATTGAGAAACCTCCTAAACTAGAACTGAAAACCCTTTTTACACATTTAAAGTATGCATTCTTAAGAGATTTATCTACATTACCTGTTATAGTTTCCTTATAATTAACTAATATGCAAGAACAACAGTTGTTAGAAACTTTGAGAAGATATAAAAAAAATTTTGGATGGACATTAGCAGATATTAAAGGAATTAGTCCTTCAATTTGTATGCATAGAATTTTGCTAGAAGATCAACATTAACCAAAAGCTGATCCTCAAAGAATATTGAATCCTATGATGAAAGAAGTTGTCAAGAAAATGTTTTTAAAATGGTTTGATGTTGTAATAATATATTATATTTCAGATAGTGCTTGGGTGAGTCCAATTCACTATGTTCTAAACAAAAGAGGAGTGACTATGGGACAAATTAGAATAATGAATTAATACCTATAAGACAAGTCACTAGATGGAGGATTTGCATATATTATAGAAAATTAAATTCTACCACAAGGAAGGATAATTTTCCTTTACCCCTTTTGGACCAGATGTTGGATAAGCTGGTTAGGCACATATATCATTATTTTTTCTAGATGGATAAATCAGTTATCATCAAATACCTATTGCCCCAGAGGATCAGTAGAAAACAACATTTACTTATCCTTATGAAACTTCTACTTTTCGACGAATGTCCTTTAAATTATGTAATGCACCTGCAACATTTCAACGAGGTATGATGTCAATTTTTAATGATTTAATTGAAAAAGAGATTGAAGTCTTTATGGACAATTTTTCTATGTTCGGAACTTCATTTAAAATATGTCTAAATCATTTAGAGAAAGTCATAGAATGATGTGAAAAGAGTAATCTTTTATTAAACTAGGAAAATGCCGATTTATGGTAGTAGGAGAAATTGTGCTTAGGCATAAAATTTCAGAAAGTGACATGGAAGTAGATCCTGCAAAAAATTAGGTTATATCAAACTTATCTCCACCTACTATTGTAAAAGGAGTTGAACGTATTTTAGGACATGTTGATTTTTAGAGGCGATATAATAAAGATTTTTCAAAAATTAAAAAGTCATTATGCCAGCTTCTGCAAAAAGATACAAAATTTGACTTTAAACAAGATTGCCTTAAAGCATTTGAAACTTTAAAGGAAAAATTGATCACAGCTCCTACAATTATTTCACTTGATTCGGAGAAACCTTTTGAATTAATGTGTGATGCAAGTGATTATGCAATTAAAGTTATTTTACGGTAGAGATATTACAAAAATTTTAAATTCATATACTATGCTAGTAAGACTCTTAATGATACTCAAATTAACTACACCACTACTAAAAGAGAGTTATTAGCCATTTTTTATGCTTTTGAGAAGTTTAGGTCAAATCTAATTGGATCTAAGAATGTCGTGCATACTGACAACTCGGCTATTAAATATTTAATGCAAAAGAAGGATCTGGAACAAAGATTAATTAGATGGGTACTTCTGATGCAATAGTTTGATTTTGTAGTAGTTGGTAGGACAAAGACTGGTAACTAAATTGCTGATCATCTATCTGGACTAGACTAGGAATAAACACTAGATATGGAAAAAGAAATTAATGAAACTTTTCTTGATGATCAACTTTATGTTGTAAAAGGATGGGAAATGCCTTCGTATGCAGATATTGTGAATTATATTATTAGTGGTATTTTATCTTATGGAATAACAAGACAACATGAAAAGAAATTCATTCACGATGCAAAATCTTATTTTTGGGATGACCAGTTTTTATACAAACAACACAAAGATTTAGTAATGAGTCGATGTGTGTCTTACGAAGAAATTCAAGAAATTATCTAAAAATATTATGATTCTGATTTTGGAGGTCATTTTGTGAACGAGAGAACTACTCATAATTTTTTGCAATCATGATTTTGTTGGACTACTCTATTTAGAGATGTTAATATATATATATATATATAAATACATGTGATCGGTTTTCAGAGAGAAGGTAATATTTTAAAAAGAAATGAAATGCCTCTAAATTTTAATTTGGAAAATAAAATTTTTGATGCATGGGGATTGGATTTTATGGGACCATTTATACCTTCATTTGGAAATGTGTATAAACTTATTGTAGTGGATTATGTTTCAAAATAGATTGAAGCAATTGCTTTACCTCGATGTGATGCTCGAAATGTTTCGAAATTTTTAATCAAAAATATATTTACAATATATAAAATGCCGAGAATAATCATTATTGATGGAGGATCTCATTTTAGAAATGCAACAATTGTAAGTTTGAAGGAAAAAATATAATATAATGCATAAAATTGCAACAACTTATCATCCACAGTCTAGTGGTTTGACAGAAGTATCTAATTGTGAAATTAAAATATATTTAGAAAAAAGTGTGAATCTTAATAAAATTGATTGGTCTGTTAGATTAGATACTGCATTATGGGCATACAGTACAACTTATGAGACATCTATAGGAATGTACCCGTATAAATTAATTTTTGGGAAGACTTGTCATTTACCAGTAGAATTGGAGCATAAAGCTTGTTGGCTATTATGGAATTCAATTTCAATTTAAAAGATGTTGGTGAGAAAAGTTTATTACAATTGAACTAACTTGAGGAGAATAGAAATGAAGCATATGATAAGAATGAATCTTACAATAGAATCTTACAATAATGCTAGGATTTATAAGGAAAGAATGAAAGAATGACATGATCAGAAGATAATAAAAAAAAGAATTTGAGCTTGGATCGGAAGTTTTATTATACAATAAAATATTGAAGTTATTTCCTGGAAAACCGAAGTTTAGGTAGAAAGGGCCATTCAGAATTGTAAAAGTCTATCGCTATAAAGATGTTAATATTGAACGTCCCAAGACTGGAAGGATATTTAAAGTAAATGGGCACAGATTGAAACCCTATTTTGATGGTCAATTAATAGTTTTTAAATATATTGTAATGTTGGGTCGCACAGAATAAAGGCTAGGAATGTAGAGCTAACGACATTAAACTAAACGCTCTGTGAGAAGCAACCCATATTTATTGTTGTTTCTTTTATCTAAATGATTTTGTTTGAAATAATTAACATATATTTATAGATTCCGTGTAATTTAGAAATATGACATTAAGAAGATCTTTAGAAACATCTTCATTTACCTAATTTTATGGAAGAATTGAGATTTTATTGAATCAAAATTGAAATGATAATTTTTTTAGAACTTGGGCCAGATGTGCCAGATTGGCACCTAAAGCACTACATTCCAGAGAGCTAACGCCTGTAGCGCCACAATCGGCGCTTGAAATGTCGCGGCGATGAAAATGACTTAAGGCTTTTGAAAAGGCAGGTTTTGGCAGTTTTTGGCAGGTTCTTCTCCTTATAACCCCAAAAAAGTTATTCCGAAGTCTTTTTTAGGGGGGGGACGAGATAAAAGTCGCTACTTTTCAATTCCTATGCCTTCTCACTCTAAAATTCAATGAGATTTAGAATTTTCAATCGGAGAAAGTTTGTCAATTTTATTGCGCATGATCAAGTTATTGTGAAGAAGAGGCTAATCAAGGAAAGGGGATTTGTGAACCGAGGATTCAACACATTGAATACTCAAGTGGAAGAGATCATTGTGCAGAGACATTGGAAAGTGCTTTGCTACACTACTATCGCCGTAATTGTCCATGCAGTGAAAGAGTTTTATGCAAATCTACATGGAATCAACCAAGGAAATTTTTATTTGCGAGAAAGGTTTGTGCAATTTAATACTTTAAGAATAAACGAGATTTTTATGATTGAAAGTGTTCCTATTTGCCATTACACAAATTTTACCCTTACAAAAGATAATATGAATGAACTCTATCGATACCTTGCAGATGAAGATGCAAATTAGGAGGCCATAGATGATGGAAATGTAAGTTTTGTGCCATCATTATTAAATCCTACATCTAAGGCATGTCATTTCCTTATTTCATTGAAATTACTCTCTAGTTTGAAAATTAGTAAGTTAGCTAAAGAGAGTGCTATTCTGAATTATTGTATTCAAACTGAAAAATTTATTGATATTGGTGCAATAATTGTGAAATTAGTTTTGGGTTTGATTGTTAATGGATTTGCAACTGGACTGGAACATCCATCCACAATTTTCGTACTATACCGTCAATCGCAAGTACCTTATGAGAGTTTGGAGAAAGTTCTTCTTCCTTGAAAGCTGATGGATCCAAAAGTCTATTGCAACTATATTGGAATGGGAGATGAGAATGATATCAATGTATTAATGGATCAACCATCCCAGAATTCATCACCTTTCAGCTATATTTCAGTTTGAACATACTTTCAAAAAAGATTAAGAAGATAGAAAAAGAGGTACAAAACTGTATGCATGCAATTGAGAATATTTCTAGAATATTGGATCATCTGGACTGGAGACTGAAGGAATATTTTAAACATATTGGTCATATTGAAGATGGTTTGGTACGTATGTTCAAGAAACATTCTTGGATTGAGGATGATTGAACTGAAGAATTTCCTTATCGACCTTTCTACAACTTGTACGTACACTATCAATCCATCGGAGATATCCAGGAAGACGACAAAGGTAAAGATGTTTGAACTTAATCTCTGCACAGAACATTTTGTCTAGTACTGCTTGTTTTAGTTATTATGTTGTGTTGGATTGCATTATATTAACTGTTGAACTCTATTTATGTTTGTGTTTGATATTTGGATGTTTAAATTTCAGTGTTAGGATATTTTGTTTTTCTTTGAACACTAAATTAGATGCATGTTGGCTTGAGAATTGTTAGTTTGTAATAGCACATATTCTACGTATAAAAGTTAGTTTGGTGTTGTTTTCTAAAGTTTGGAGTTAGAAATTGTTTAATTATGATTACAAATTTTTATTTTAGTTAATTAAAGGTTGACGTAATGTGGAATGCTGCAGATTTCCACAGAAAATGAAATCTGGAAAAATTAAAGCGTTGGAGTTTGATGCACCAAATTGGCGCCTGAAGCGCCAGTTGACAGAGAGTTGGCACTTCATGTGCCAGATTTGTGCCTGAAGCACCAAATTCCCAAAAACTCCTAGTTCAGTTCAAAATTGTAAAATCAAATAGTAAAACTCCATTTTTTACTGCTTGGGTCATCTTCTACCTTTAAACCATAACCTAGGGCTTCACATTGTGCATGTTATAGAAGATTTTGAAGGTTGAAAATCCTAGATTTTATCTTCTCTTGGTATGTGCTTCACTTTAACCTAGAATATTTTTATTTTCATCATGGATTGTTCCTACATTACGGAATATCCAAAATTAGAGATTTTAGATATAAAAGGGTGAAATGTTTCTTACCAAATAATCTTACTTGCGGAGTTAGATAATCTTACTTGCGGAGTTAGACATCTTACTTGCGGAGTTAGACTTTTGATTTTGTAATTTATTTGGATTTTATTTGGATTTTCATAGAAATTCCAATGGCTCCACGAGTATAAAGAAGGAAGCCGACAGGAGATTTTAACTCAAGAAAATTTTTCAATTTTAAAGCCCAACATTATTATAATACTCAAATGGAAACAAGAAAATTGATCCAGGAACGAGCATTTACTAAACCAGGTGGCAAGATTCTAAGGTTGATCATCGTCAGAACTTGGGAGAGGTGTTGCTAATTCACTACATTAGCAATTGTATCTATCATTCAGGAGTTCTATGCCAACTTGTAATTCACTACTGCAGATCACATCCTTGTGAGAGGTAAGCAAGTTAAGTTTTCTGGAGAAAGGATCAATGTTTTCATGGGCTGAGAAATGCATTTCATTGTGAATATGCTACATTCATGATGACTGAATCCTCACTGGATTTAAAATAGCCTTTCTAACTAATGAAAAAGGATAATGGAAGATTAAAAATAATAAAAAAGTTAACTTCTCCGCTTCCATGATGACTATTCAGTCAAAGGTATGACACCGCTTCATCTCTACTAATATACTGCCAACAAATCATCTATGCGACGTAATCAAGGATAGAGTTATGCTAAACTTCTGCATTCAAAAAATGAAGTAGATGATGGTGCTCGTATAGTTCATCATGCTCAAAATATAGCTAGTAGAGTTATGAGTTATGCTAAACTTCTGCATTCAAAAAATGAAGTAAGTAGATGTCGGTGCTCGTATAGTTCATCATGCTCAGAATATAGCTAGTGGTTAGTGGTTTGGGTTACCCTGCCTTGATTTTCACTTTATGTGAATAATTAAGAGTAGAGTCCCATAAAAATGAGGAAAAGCTGCAGCCACAAAAACCTATTAGGAAGCATATGGTTCAATGAGTTGAATCATTTGTTGGGTTTAGGAGTGGAGGTACTGATAGATCCTTAACATTGGTTGCAGGGGCATATACTTCTTGCTCTGCTTCACTTGAAAATATCATGGAGCAGCACATGTTTCAACAAATGGATATTATGAAAATACAAAATAGGATTAGAGGAATTGAAGCAAGGAATGCTTACAATGATGAATATAAGTAGAGGAGAGTTCAACATGATATAGCTTATGAGTATTCTATGGTTAGATATCTTAGGGGTGAGTATAATGTGGAATTTCCAACTTGCTTCAGCTTCACTCCTTATGCTCCGGATCATGAAGAAGAAGAAGAAGAAGAAGAACATGAGGATGATGAGGAGGAGGAGGAAAGTGATGAAGGTTGATATTCTTAAGAGTTTAATTAGTTTGTTTCATGTTGTTTGTTTTTTTATTGTGTTGTTATGTATTTTTCTTAAAAAAACTGTTGTAGTAAGAACTTTTATTTTAATGTTGTACGGTGAACTGTAATAGAAACTATAGATATTTACTTTTTCTGCATTTTTTATATTTTCATTTTTTTTTCTGTTTTAAATTTTCAGCAAATCCTTTAAAAATATATTATGTTTTATTTAATGCTTTAAAGTTTGTAAGCATTTTTAAAGTTAGTTCCTACAGTGTGCTAGAGCCCAGTTTCATACTCAGAAATCCCATATAGGTTAGATTTTATTTTTATGCGTTTACTATTTTCTTTCACAAACTAAATTTTGTATAAACACATTTTTAAACTACTTAAAAATTTAAGTTTGGGGGAAAGAATTTTATTTTTCCTCAATTAAATAAATTTTTTAAATAAATTTAATGACCAGCGATATTAAGGTTTAAGTTTAAATAACTATACTTATGTTTATGAATATTCTGGTAAATTTAGGTAAAAGATTTTCATAATGAAGATCAATTTTTAAGTTAAAGATGTTTTGTATGATAAGATAAGACTATGTTTTTCAATTTTAAGTAAAGGAAATTGTATTTTTGAAATATTAGGAATTTTAAAGTTTCATGTAAGAAGAAAAGAATCAAACTCCATGAATAATCATAAACTAATATGAATTTATAAAGTGAAGAAAGGTAAAAAGTTTTGACTTTAAGAAGAGGATAGTACTTTAAGAATGACTTTAAGAAGAGGATAGTGAAGTTCCAAATCATTAAAGGCTATCCAAATATATTAATCCTCACTTGAAAAAGAAAGAAAAGAATGGACTAAAAAGATCCTGAATAAAAAAAAGGGAAAAGAAGAAAAGAAGAAAAGAAAAGAAAAATGAGTGAGGAGAAGCTTGAGGAGATGCCTAATTAAAAATTGACTTCACTTGAATCAACTTAAGGAAAAAACTTTCTTACATTTTCTAAACTTGTATTAGATTATTAGTAGTAATACTAGTAAAGTTTTCAAGATGTTTTTTTTCATATGAATGTTCTAAGTATTCTTGATATGAAAAATCACAATTCTTCTTGAAAAGAATAGAGATTCAGAAATCTTAAACTTAATTACTAAGTACTCTTAAACTTAAAGTTTGAATCTAAGTTATCAAAGATTTTCCTTAAATTTTTTTATTTTATTTATTAAACTAAGGTAAAAAAGTTATAAGTTAATCTCTATCGTAAGTCATATGCTTTTATGTAGTAAAAATGTCACTTGAGGACAAGTAACATTTAAGTTTGAGGGATTTTGATACACCAAAATAATATGTTATTTTATGCTCGTTTTTTGTGATATTGCAATTTAACGATGGGTATTTATATTTTTTTGTTACAGGTATATCAAATTTAGACATTTGGAGCAAAAGTAATAAAAAGGAAAAAAAATTGGAGCCAAAACAGCAAATTTTGGGGCTTCGGTGCCTGAAGCACCAATTGATAGAGAGCTGGGGCCTGAAGCACCATTTGACAAAGAGCTGACGCTAAAAGCGCTAGATTTGGCATCTGAAGTGCCAAAGCTCAAAAGAATGCTGACTTAAGCAAATTAGCGCCTGAAGTGCCAAAACCAGCATCTGTAGCGACAGAAATGACTTTTTGGGGATTAAGGCGGTTTAGGACAAATTTTGCCCAAATTTCGAAAAAAAAACTTGTTGTAAACACCCCATGGAGTGATTCAATTCATCTAGACACTTTGGAATGTTATTTTATGAAGGGATATGTCTCTTGGATCAATTGACGTGTCTTTTGAATTCAAAAAATTCAAAAGGGTCTTTTGAATTCAAAAGGGTTGACTTTTGGATAGAGTTTTGGAGGGAATTTTGAATTCTTTTTCGAAGGGATGCAGCCTATAATAAAAGAGAGTTTGAAGGGCACGATAAGAAGAGTTCGAAGGGGGCGGCAAGAGGAGTTTGAAGAGAGAGAGAGTGGCGTGTTTTGTATGAATTACGTGTTTTGTCGTATCCTTCTCATGAATTCTGAGTAGTCTTCTTTATCCTTCTCCCCCACTTTGAGGTACGATTTTGTGAAGAAATAATTTTATTTTACACTATTTTAAATGTCAATAATTTGTGATGATTGGAAATCCGATCTTCATTTACTTTTCAATCTGGCCACTTGAAATGTTAAAATGTGTGAGAAACATATGATCCGAAAGACCTATGATTTCTACAACATGGGGAGAATCACATTTGATTCCATAGGAGAGGATGTCATCCATGGGGTTGAATGCTAATAAATAGGGAAATACTTTGTTGGATGCAGAATTACTGATTTATGGTGACAGATTAAAACCCCTAATTTGCTCCAGTTGATTGAAAATTAATGCGAGATTTTTAGCCCTCAGATGAAGGAGTAGTGGGAGCTCTAGAGTAGTAGCTGGTATCCTCCCAGCCTAACCACAAAATTAGGGACCAAACTCTTGATTAGTCAATATTTTATTTGCAATCGAAAGAGGGTAAAGAATACGATAGCTCCTATTTGACACAAAATAATTTTATATATTTTTTAAATGAATTCAATTTCTTCACAATCTATACACTCATTTTTAAGGGGAAGGATGCTTTCATAAATTTGAAGTCTTCACAAAAAAAAAATTATTTAGTTTTGTAGCTTTTACTTTTGAAATTTTAAAAACTAATTTAATTAACTTAGTTTTTAACTGCATGTTATCTAACATTCACTCATTTACTTTAGATTCGAATTTCGTACTTCACTTTTGTAGTTTAAAGTTGTAGTTTATATTATAACATTAAGAATTTACTTGTAAGCATTTCCAACTTCCCTGTGGAATCGATATCTAGGATTCTATTAGAGCTTTTTTGAACTTGAGCAATACATATACTTGTGTTATTTTAAGAGGATTTGGCAGTATAAAGATTTTTATATGATAAAACTATTTTAACTAAAGTTTTTTGTATGATTAAATTGCATATCTGCTATTGTATCTGTCATGTGTATTTTGTAACATTGAAAAATATTTGCAAAATTTACACACTAAATCCACCTGCATCACCCTCTCTAAAGGAACTATGAGTGGCCGTTAGTTTCAATCTCTAAGACAAATTGATAAAAGAATCTAGCTAATCACTCTAGAAACATCAATTCTACGCCCATCAAATCTTATCTCCCTATCTATTTACACCCCCATTTCAGATGATCACAACTGCTCTTTTCAAGATAGAATGTGATACTTACAACTCAAGAAATCTTAACCCTTTTGGGTCTATAACTTCGTCAAAGTGTTTAACAATATAAGTGGCCAATTTGTAAAGGACTGGTTAAAATATCATCACAATTTTTAGGAATATGAGAAGTTCTAAAAAAAATCAAAATCACTTAATTACTTCATATTATAAGGAGAAAGAAAGAAAACTACACATGAAACTTGGAGATAACAAAAAAAAAATATATTTGTAAAATCCAATCCAAAGTAAAAAACTTAAAGACACAAATACTTATCTAGAATGTCCCCTCAAGCACTCCTTCAAAGTTCTCTGACTTCTCTAACTCCAACAGCTCTACAAGACTCGAAAACTCCAAAAATAATAAAAACTCACAAAGAAAGCTTTTCACACACTTAACACAGTCACACACTATGAGACTATATAGATCTGACTCTCCTAGCCCCTTGGAATTAATCCATATTTATAGAGCTTTAAAAATGACCAAGGGTTGCTTCAGACATCTCTTCAAAATTCAGACTCATTCAATGAATCTTCTAGAAAATAACTGCGGCACCTAGGATGCCAGACAATTTCGGCATCTGACATCTAGGCGCCAGTTCAGCTGGTTTAGTATTTTTCATTTAGTTTAGCCCTAAACTCCTTTGTGATGTATTTTTGGTCCTTTTTGTTCCTAAACTCTTTTTCTTGCACCTGCAACCAAAAATATAAAAAATGACTCCTTATTAAAGCATAATATCCAAAAAAATTGAGCATAAAATGTACATAAATAATAGGTAATTTTAAGGTGGATAAGTATTTCAATAAATAAACTACATAAATCTACTTGATCTATGTTAGTAATTTTTACAACTATAAGATCACTAATTTTATGTGAATACTCTAAAACCCAAATCTAAAGTAGGTATTTGAGGACGCTAAGATTTAGAGATGATGTTAAAGTATTTCTTGTTACTATTTTATTTTCGGGGAAAATGAGAATGAAAGGATAATTGTTATTTATTATTTCACGTGAAAAATTTTTATTTTTATTTTTACAAAACCTCAAAGGTAATTTTGTTCCTGATAAAAAATGATTACAAAAACACAGGCAAGTGTTCCCCACTACACCCCACATAAAACTCACACAATAAAATAAACCCTAGAGGACCGCCCACTAGAAAAACAAAGAAAATATGAAATCTTTAGAGCATTGATGATGACTAAAACCAAAGAAGAAAAAAAAATCAGGGAATCGTTTTGAAAATAAACTAATTTATAGGTTCTTAATTTTATAGAGAAGTGAATATTCTTCAATATGACTATATCTTATAATGGGATATCCAAATAGAGCTTAATTATAGTACTCAAGCAACCTTGGAAGTAAGAATATTAATGAATAATTTTTCCCATAATTTCAAAAGCTTAGTCTTCATTCTCATGAATAAATTAAAATCGATGGATAATTAATTCAAGTGAAATGGTTAAGTCAACACTCCTTAAGTTTTGCTTAATTTTCTTTTGAAATGAACATCTACCCTTTCTAAAATTTTTAGCAGTTTGATTAGTGTGACCATTAAATTGGATGTAATGTTTTATGTAAGAACTAAATAAAGCACATTCATGAGTGTTTCAAAGATATTATTCTTTTATTTTTGTCTTCTTGATTACATGTTTTTTTTTTAATGACAATTCTACTTATTAACCTTGTACATTGATTTTTAAATAGATAGAAAAAGTGCTTATCCCTCTTGTCCCATGGATGAATTTTACAAAATAAAAGCATTATAAATTATTATCTTTAGTATATATATATATATATATATATAATCTGAAATACAGAAAAATTGGAATCATTTCAGACCCATCTGCTTGACCACTGTCATTAGCAAAACCATCAGTAAAATCATTGTGAACTGGCTACAACCTCACTTGGACTCTATCATTAAACCCAATCAAACTGCCTTTGTGAAAGGAAGGTCCATCATTGATAATACTCTTCAGGCCCAAGAACTTCTACAGGATTTGAATAAAGCTTGTAGAGGGGGTAATATGGTTTATAATCTGGACTTAAGGAAAGCTTATGATACCATAAGCTGGGATTTCATTTTGGAGGTTCTAAGTGTTAGAGGATTTAACACTGGTTTCTGTCACCTAATCAGAAGGTGGTTGCACAACAATGAACATTCCATCCTGATGGGCAATGGAGGGGCTCTTTCACTGCTACAAGAGGTCTAAAGCAAGGGAATCCACTATCACCCACCATCTTTATACTTGCAATTGATTATTTGTCCAGATTGCTTGATGAAGCCTTGCTGAATCATAATCAAAACAGATACCATCATAGAACCAACATTGCTATTACTCATTTACTTTATGTTGATGACATAATGGTATTCTCCAAAGCCAGCAAAAATGCTATCAGAAAAGTCATCCAAATTTTACAAAAGTTCCAAGCTATTTCAGGAATGGCATTCAATCCAGCA
>NW_018243814.1:15494-30332 GCF_001263595.1 Phalaenopsis equestris | reverse complement strand
GACAAATTGCTGAAACAAACTACAGTTGGGAGCTGGGTAATGGGGAAATCAAGTTTTGGCTTGACAATTGGTGTCCCAAAGACTGGCTCTCCCCCATTACCAATATCTACAATAGTGATTTGAAAGTGGCTGATTGTTGGGATGGTGATAACTGGTCCCTGGGTAAGTTAGCAAAATCTTCTGCACCCTCACTCTATTACCAAAGTGGCCAGTAAAAAACTTAACAGAAATATTGCTGACAAAATCTTAATACATACATATATATATCCCACCAAAGCCATATATTCCAAAAATTTCAGTTGGGAGAAAACACCCTAGGGTGATCATTTATAGAATAAATTCCTATCCCTTTCTATGTCCTTTTGCTGTTGGAGAATATTCCATAAAATGATCCCTACTGATGACATTCTAAAGCTGAAGGGATTTAGGGGTCCCTCTAAATGCTGGTTATGTAAGAAGGAAGAAGAAACTTTGAATCATTTATTCTTTGAATGTGACTTTGCTCAATAAGTATGGAAACAGTTCCTAAATCAGTTGACAATTGATCAGAAAGAGCTCACTTGGGATAGGCTGGTCAATTGCTAGTGGCACTGAAAGATAAGGAAGTATGTTGCTAACCCTATTCACCATTGCTTGGTTCATCTGAATGGAAAGAAACAAGGTTAAATTTGAAGAAGCAAATCCAAATGTGGGGAGTACTGCTAGAAATTGTGTTACTTACTTGCATAAGATGATTAATTGGAAAGGATTTCCTAACATTTCTAAATCCTGTACATCCATTAAGTCTGATCTTATTCAAGTCATTAGAGTCTACTGGAAAACTCCAAATCATCCTATTGTGAAGATTAACACTGATGGAAGCTTTACTAAAAATGGAGCTGGTGTGGGAGGTATCTACAGAAACCATTAGGGTAAGTGCTTGCTGTACTTTTATACCACAGTCTGGCCAATGATGCCACTGAAATTGAACTCATTGTTGTGTATCGGGCAATCAACCTTGCCACAAAGGCTAATTGGAATAAAATTTGGTTTGAAGTGGATTCTGATGTGATTATTCCCCTTTTAAATCAGGAGGAGGAGACTCCCTGACACTACTCTTATTGGATAAGCAAAATCAGAGATCTCACTAGCATGATACAAATTCAGTTCACTTTCATCTATAGGGAAGGTAACCAGCCTGCAAACTGGTTGGCCCAACTTGGATCACACTCTAATGAGACTGAAGTTACTGTCAACCCTCCTCCTGCTCTCCTTTATCTGCTGCAAGGAGATATACTAAATTTCCCTCACATCAGAATGGTCTACAAAGATAAATGATTAATGTGGGGGCAGATGTAATCTCACACTTATTTCCTTCAGTTGAGTCATTGTAGTTTTTCTTTTTTGAGGGTAACACCTAGCTTTTTTGGGGGATTTCCTGAGTTCTTTTTTTTGAACCAAATTGTGAAGTCCCCAGCCCCCTCTCTGATGTCTGTACTAGTCCTTTTTACTTCAACCTGTAGGGAGTCATAAGCAACTCCTTTCACCAATATATATATATATATATATATATATATCTTTTGCACTACCTAACATTTAAAATAGATGAAATTATAATAGTTTTTTTCATTGAAAGACTGCTAAATAATGTTTATTTTATATCACTATCCAGTTGAGCAGTCAAATTCATTCTAAATTTATTTTTATCATCCCAAATGGATATCTTTATAAAATTAGGCTAAGATGAAAGCTTAATGAACAAAATAATACTGGAGCAATTGATTGTACATTGATTACAAAAATCAACTTGAACAAAACGAGATTGCTTAGATGAGTTGAACAATACTTTTATCCTATTTTTCATATATCTAGAACAATTTATATTAAAAAATATTATTTTTATTTAACTATTAAATTTCAATGATTTCTTATTTACTATTTAATCTACTTTTGAAGGTGATTATGGAGGGGAAGGCACCTATTCCAATTAATCTATTTGAGAAGTCCCATGGATTGAAGCATGAACTATTGATCGTCATTCATGAAAAAAAATAATATGACATTGTTACATAAAATATAGAGTATTCCTTTATTGTAAATGACTATAATCAGAATTAATATAACTTTATTTCTCATAAGCCTATAGCCATGTATGAATAATTTTTAACCCATCGTAATAAGTTTGACCTAAAGGTTTGACATAGGGCGATAAGCACGCAATTTTAATAAGGATATGCCTATTTAATCACCTTAAAGATGCACCTCCTAGCCAAGTGACATCATTGATTATTTGTCCTGTTTGAATTGATGATATCACATCTTAATCTTACCTTTCACAATAACAATGTTAGAAGACTTAGTGAAGAACAGGATAGGAAGTATGATTCAAAGATTATTATAAAAACACATAAGAGCACATGTTTCTGTGATTGTAATACAAATAGGATAGTTAATTGTGGAGTACTAATTATTGAGGGTGTGAAGAAGACATTGAAGATGAAAGTGTGGCCCAAGCTTTTCTCATGAAGTTGAGGTTATCTTGATATCATTTTTACAATAAATTTGCAAGTGAATTGTGATAGAATGGTCAATCAAATTGAGTCCTTAAGTTTTACAAGATGGATATTCTAAGTCCATTAACAAATCATGTCAGGAACAACTTAAAGTGTTTACTTCTTTTAGTAAACAAAATTGAGCACATGCCATCACAAGCCTATCACACTACCATTACAACATGACTTTGTATGAAAACAACGAATTTGGAACTTTTTTTTGTAGTTTATCTTTAATGAAGAAAATATCCTAATTGAATAGTGACAACTAACATAATTGCAACAAATTTGATGACACAATTTTGTGATGGACAACTTCGTCTCTCCCAAATCCCATTTATGACCAACGTTTTTACCAACATATTTCACAAGAGATGTTCCAACATCGTTATATTTTCAACATTATTTTACTAAAAATAATTATCAACAACGATACCTAACTTTGTTAAGATTGACTCCTATTTGAAGCTTTGATGGAAATAATAAATTATGTTGCTAACAAGTAAAAAAACACCAAAAGAATATTTGGAGATCATAATTTACAAACTTTATAGAAAGCGCAAATCATTAAACAAAATCTGATTTAACAAATATGGGTTACTTAAGAAAGTAATGTTATAACAATCCTTAGAAAATTACTCATGTTCTAAGTGAGAAGTTTCCTATCCTAGCATAATATGACGAAGTGGTTTTAAATTTTCATATTTCAAGAGTCTTGTTAACATATTTCATTGGCGTCCAACTTTTTTGCTTATGTAAAAATGTGGCATATTTTCAATTATGGAGCTACTCACTTCACAATTTCTTATTTTTTTAATAGATTTACTTCTTTAATAGCAATAAGGAGTGCCAATTCGGGTCAGCAGAGTTGGTCCAGGTCCGATCTGAAACTTACAAGGTCCGACCCGAATTCGACCTGAATAGTTAATGGATCGAAAATCTCAATGTGAACTAAACCTGTCATTATCCTGCTAACCCAAAGCTGACCCAACTCTGTCAAAATATGGTCAACTTCAATTCTATTCCAAGTTGGAGGTTCAATTTCATATTAATTTAGGGTTGCCAAGTTATTTTTGGGTTAGTGGGTGAACCTGACCCAAAAATGTAAACATGTTAGGATATTTAACTCAAACCCGACCTATAATTTTTCCGGTTCTACCCGAACCAAGATTTTTTGTGTTGGGATTGGGTCAAGTGTCGTGTTGGGTCAATTTTTATCACTCCTATTTGTCACATATCTTGGAGGTTACAAAACATAGAGGATGGAATATATAAGAATTTTCTTTACAAACAAAGAAGGTAATACAATTCAAAGAATATAACATAATTGTACCATCTAAAGATAAGGCGGTTTGACAGATGAGCTACACGACTGAGCTCGTATGAGTTAAAGTCGAAAAACTATCTACTTATTACGATACAGTGAGAACATTCGGATTAGATAGATATTTCGTTGGTTGGTGCGAAGGACGGTGTTTATTTGTTGCTCCCATTGATGCAACGTGTTAATATTGCCATCTCACAATAATTTTATTTCTATTATGTTGTCGTGTAACGCCATCCAAGCCAATCTTTTTCGGTAATGTTGATAATCGACCAATCGTTAACATAAAACTGACAAATGCGAATAGATTTTCACAGTTGTCTAACGTAGGAGTGACAAATTTGTTACCTTGCGTGAATTAATTTTTATATTGATCGAACCAATTGCGGCTGAAACATGGAATCCGTAAAACTGAGCCAATATAAATTTTAATTTAATCAACTGATTAAATTGAGATTAAATTTGATTTAAACAATTTGATTATGAAATAACTAAAGTTCAGTGGTTAGTTAGAATTTCAATACATATAAAATTTTAAAAAAACATTTTTTATAATTATTATAAGGATTTAATTTTATAAAAAAACTATATGCAAAGGGGACACTATCAATCGAAATTACGAAAGATAAATACTTATATGGACAGGCAGGTTAATTGTACCAATTAATTAATATAAAATTTAATACGACGTCGCTAATCAAGAACTGCAAAACTGATGTAGACGCCTTTTGACAAACAAAACAAATGGAGGGACTAATAAATCAGAGCGGCACGACGCTAAAAATGTCCCTACTACGTAAGCCTTCTAATGATGGTTTTAAAAAAGCATACCTTCCTATCATATTCTAAGGCGTATTTCTGCCTGTCTTTTATTTATTCATTTGCATGTGCTCTTTAATATGAAGTCCAAAGGAAACCGTTATACATAATGTCAAAACAAGTAACTCTATCATATGTAGCCTATTATTGATAAGAATTCTTTCTCTCTTTCCAAATAGGCTAGGAGGCAGTACAGTAAGTAAATAAATATTTCAAGTAGTTTATTACTTTTCATTGCCAGAATTTCATTTGTGTTAATATATCTAAATTCATGCAATAATAGAGTCAACCAAAATAAAGTGTAATAAAATAGAAATAACTAACATAACATCATTACATCAAGCATCATAAATTTGTAATACAAAAATTTATGTAACTTGCTTTAGGTAGTTCACAATTAGAGTAGATCCGATCAACTACTAAAGAAATCACTCAACATAATGTAGACATGCGACGTACTGCAAATCAAGGGCTTTTTGATGGTGTACCACATCAGTTTTACAGCGCATTAATAATTGACAGGTGACACTTGTGCTGGACGATGTCAAACCTTTTGTGTTTTCAACCGAACAATAATAGTTAGGGTTAATATATTGGACCGACGATCTAAAATCCTCATTTTTTATTTCTCTCGCACGCGGTTTTACTCCAAAGCCGAGTGACAATTGCATGCTTGATTTTTCTCCAAAGTTTATTTTTCCATGAATTTTTCCACTCAAATCAAAGGTATACTAGATTCCACTGTACCATAATTTTTTTTTTCAATTTTAACCTTTAGACTTGCTGCATTTTGAGATTAAGTGTTTTGATGAAATTTAAAAATGTTATTCAGTTTCTACAATGTATCTCATTGTCATATTGCGTATGACTCAGCTCTTAGTTATTTCCAGATTTAACAAATACTTCAACGCAAAATTTGAATGCCTAGCACACAATTCTTATGCATTTATGTATCTTAGATCTAGACTTTCATATTTGCATATATACACCTTGATTCTTTGAATCAATGAATGAAAATGTGTATTTCACTTTTAAAATTCAGAATACTGTTGTTTTTAATATTATATTAAACTTTGGAGTGCCCTATGTGAAAATATAAAAGTTTATGTTTGTGATAGATAAATACATAACAATTGTATGCTATGAATATATATTCCTTTTTTTAAATGAAAATTCACATACTCAGCGCAAAATTGTTTCTGTAAGCGTCTCACACTTACTCTCTCAAATTTACATACATGACCCTTCAGTACTTTAAACCTTTGTATGAAAAGGTGTATTTCATTTTTAGAAGTGTTAATAGAATTTTTTTTGATGTGGTACTAAAATTTTGTGTGCTATGTGTGCAAAAGTGAAAGTTTATGTTTGAGAAATGTCAATACATAAGAATTGTGTGCTTCCAAGTAAATGCCCATTTTTGAAGTGAAATTCATATCCCAAATTCACAATTCTTGTGTATTTATGTGGTCACACCTTAGCTTTCACATTTATGCACTTGATTATTAGGTGCTTTAAACCTGAGCTAAAAAATATATATATTTCACTTCTAAGAAGTAGTAATAGTTTTGTTTATGACATGATAATAAAGTTTTAGTGATGTGTGGATTGAGAAAGGTAAATACGTAAGAATTGCTTGCTATGCGTGTAAATGCCTATTTTTAAGGGGAAATTCACATACCTAGCACACAATTCTTATGTTTTTATGTCCCAACCTTTGGTACTTAAATACAATTCACTTCAGTGCTTTAACACTGCATGAAAATTTGTATTTCACTTTCTAAAAATAGTAACAGTAATATTTTTTATGTGATTATAGTTTTGAGTGCTATGTGTGTAAATATGAAGTATAGGTTTGGGATAGGTAAATACATAAGAATCGTGAGCTATGCATGAAATTCTCCAATTTTAAATTATTTTAACATTTATTCTACCCAAATCATTCTTATCTTCTATGATATGGTTATATGCAAAAATTAAAATCAAGTTGTTACTAAAAGAATTAAGCAAATTTGTGTGAGCTAAATTAGACGCAAATCGAAGGCCAATCCGACAATATTTGAGATTTATCTTCGGATTTAAGTCAGATTTTTTTCGCAGGTAAGTCGTCGATGGATGATGTTAATTCTATTAATTTTGTGTCCGAATATTCTAACAGCAATCCGACAATATTTGAGATTTATCTTCGGATTTACGTCAGATTTTTTTCGCAGGTAAGTCGCCTATGGATGATGTTAATTCCATTAATTTTGTGTCGGAATATTCTAACACAAATAATTTGTGTCGATTTTTGCATTATAATAGTGTATGATTTGGCTAGTCTGCACGTGCATCAAATTTTGCATCCGAGTACATCAGATGATAGAGAATTTTATTGGATTATCGTCTAATTTGCGGTGGATAACATCAATGAACGACATAATATTTTTGTCATTTTAGGGTCGGATTTTCAACACGAACCGGACGCAAATCCCACACAAATCCGAAGAAAACCTATATAAAAAAAAAAAAAAATTCAGAAGATCAATTATTTTCTTACAATCCACACACAACAAATAATTAACAACACTTACCACATTATATGCACTCATATCATAGATCAAAGCTTCAAAAAATATAATTAATGAAAAAGAAGATACCGTCTGAATTCGTCCCAAATAAGAATAGTAAGGTTAATGAAAAATTTCACAACAAATGTTCAAAATAATTCTTACAAATAAAACAAAACAGGAAAATAAACTACTCATCACCTCCGTCTTCCTCCACTTCCTCTTCTCCTCCTCCATAGATTTTATTGGCCACTTGCCCGCAAATCTACAAAAGTCTCCTCCATCTGCATTATAGAGTCCTTGACTCTATGTTGGCCTTCTAGCATCTTCTCGCTCAACTGGCGGGTCTCTTCATTCATTACAGTCACCTGATTGGCTAGAGCCTTCTGCTTTGACTGTGAGGAGCTCTGAGAACTCAATACGAGACCATAAAAGAGCTCAGCCTCAAAGGCTATGCGATTTGCTCCAAGGCAATAAACCCTCACCCTTTTTCTTCCCTGTCGTCTTTGTGCAAAGTTCATACTCGGACAGTGTAGTGGTACACTGACTACCACTGATGCCGGTAGATGTATTGGCTTGAGTGGTCAAGTGCCTCTCTCGAACCTACCCGAACTCCTGCATAATTAAAAAATTATTCAATTGACACATTCATAATTTGAAGTCAAGATAAACTTTTAATTGAAGATTTTAAATTTACCGCAACCCTTTCCAAATTGCTTCGAGACCCGTTATGTGGTTTATGAGCACTAATGAGTTCTAAAATGCTGCTTCACAATGGAGAGAGTGTGACTCAATTCCATAGCCTATGAAGCATACAAATATTATTAGCGCTTCAAAATTACTTCATAGATTGAATTAATTTTTAAACTTTTAAAAGAATTTTACCAACCCCCTGTTGTACTATGTATAAGGGACTGATATGCCAATATCAGTCGTCCCATTTGTCTGGTTCGTTCTCCTCTTCCTGTCATAATCAAGAGAGGCATAGGCTATGGTCAAGTGAACTTAGATCCCATCACTAATACAGGCAGGCTGCTCGCCCCTCTGCCAAGTTGTCTGATACACCAAAAATACATGTATTTTTAGACCAGTATTTTATACTCTTTTTTGATGATATTGTACTTTAAATGAAAGTATTTTTCATGTTTTATTGCAGGTTGTTGATTTTGAGGGCTTGGAGCAAAAAAACTTGGAATTTGGAGTCAAAATTGAGTTCTTGAAGAATTGTTCAGTGCGGCCGCTGCCATTTGACAGAGAACGCGATTTAATTAAATGGTCACTAGCGCCAACGACGCCAGTGTCGGTGCAGACCCTATTTCTAGAAGATTCAATGAATTTAGACACTTTTTGAAGAGTTTTTTTATGCATCTATTGGAAAACCGATCTTAGGCTTTATTAAGAGCCAAAATTGATCATAAAAATAGCCCCTCTCAGTCATCCATCACCCCCTTTTGCATCTCTTCAACTCCTTCTTGCCACTTTACGCCATTCCACACCATTAGGCATTTATTTTATTTATTGTTTTGTGTATTTAAGTTCTTATGGTGAGTTTAAGTGTGAATTCTTCTCTAAGAGTGTTGGAGAGGGAGAGAAGTGAGATATTTCTTCTTCCTATATTTCCTAAAAGAGGCTACAAATGATTTGCTTTGAGAAAGAGTTTCAGATTTTTTTGTTTATTATTATTGAATGGAAATTTGGGTTTTGTTGTATATTTCTCATGAAGTCTGACTAGTTTCTGAGTAGTTTTGTTTATCTTTTTCCCTTCTCTGAGATATGGTGAAATGAGGAGATAATTTGGATGTGCCAATGTTAAAATATAAAATAAATTGTGATAGTTTTTCAATTTCGTTCTTAATTTAATTTTTGATCTTGCTTGCCAATTTAAATTGTTAAAATATGTTGTGAAATATATGATCCGGGAAATGGAGTATGAGTTCTACAACAGAGTGAGATTCACATTTAATTCCATGAAAGAGTATTTCGTTCATGGAATTAAGTGCAAATAAATAGGGAAATATACATTGTTGGGTGTAGAATTAGAAATTTTAGGGTGACAGACTAAAATACCTGTTTCTATCTTAGTGTTTAAGAACTAAACCGACAATTACAGATTTAGGGAAGTGAGAGCTTTGGTGTGAGAGCTAGCATCTTCCAAGCCTAGCTACAGATTTAGGGACTAAACATGTGATTAGCCAATGATTTTCTATAACAATGAATCAAGGTAGAGAAATAAAATTGCTCTTATTTGGCAGCTGTTGCTATTTGGCACAATACATTTTTAAACCATTTATTTCATCTCATTTCACAAAAATCTCATTGTAGTGGGAAATATGATTTTTCATATTAGAAAACTTCATCACATTAGCCTTGTTTAGTTGTTACTATTTTAAACTTTGCATTTAAATTTTGCTAGTATTTAATAATTTTGTTCTGATAGTATCTCAGGTATTCAATATTAGTGACAACAATTTCATTTTATTTCTGCAAATTTCCTAGTAAATTTATTATTTAAAATTTGAACTCTTGTATTACTTGATAACGATATGTATACATGCGTAGAATTCCAACATTAAGTTCTTAAAGTTATTATTCATAAAATATCACATCAAGTTTATGGCATCGTTGTAAAATGGAGTCAGCTTTATAAATTTTACACAACTCTTTTTTTGGGGATCAAGTTTTTAGCACCATTGTCGGGGAAGGTAACTGTAAAACAAATAGATTTGGTAAATTAGGAAATTTAGAAATAAAATACAAAATAAATATATATACTAATAGTGAAATACTTGCACTGGAGCCAGGAAGTTCTCATTGGATGGAAAATTTCAGTTCAACCACCCAAAGTTGGATGTAAGCAGGGAGATGGATGTAAGCAGGAAATTTTTTGATGATTTGAAGCTGCTGGTTCTTGGAAGGTGGGTTTGCTAGATGGCAGACATATCATCATTTCCCTTGCTAAGGAAGAAGACTATGCTACACTTTTTGCTAAATAAATATTATATTTGGATGGGTTTTCAATGAAGCTAATGAAGTGGACCACTGATTTTGATCCCTCCAAAGAACATCTTATTGTACCTATATTGTTCAAACTTCCTGGATTGAAATTGCATTTCTTTAATCACCAAGCTCTCTTCACTATAGGTACTTCTCTTGGCAGACCCATGAAGTTGGATGCTCCTACATTTAACCTAACTAGGCCATCTATTACTGGAATTATGGTGGAAAGAGATATTACTCGGCCTCATGTGGAAGAGAATTGGTTAGGGACAGTCAACAATGGTTATTGGCAAAAAATTGTGATGGAATAAAAGTCATATTACTGCTATAACTGCATAATGTTTGGCCATACTGATAATAAATGCTTTAGACTGCATCCTAAATTAAAAAATAAAGCTTTTATGGGCTCTATTTCTGATTCACAAAACCTGAAGGCTCAACTACCACTTGATCCTAACTCATCCTTTGATGCAACTGAACCCAACCCAATGCCTGAGCCAGGACCTGAGTCACCTTCCCCATCCTTAGCCCATTTTGTTGTTGTACAGGTGGCTAACCAATCTGACATAGTGGATATTCCAGCTACAGATATTTCTAAAACTTTTCCAACCATTCTAACTGAACATTACCACCATCCCATTCGCATCTCTCCTTTTACCTCTCCCCCTCTACCCTTTGTAGTGGAATCCTCTGCTGAACGCATTTTCAGTTCCCGCTGAACTCAACCAGTCTAGCATTCCTAACTCTCCTCCCTTACTGTTGGCCAATCATATTTTGTCCAGTGACATGGAACATTTGAACTCACCAACCTCCACCTCTGCTAAACCCACAAGTTTTGCTGCTTCTGAACTTCATCAACCCATCAATCCCCCCTATTCTTCCCCTTCACTTTTTGCCACTCCACATACTTTGCCCTGTGAAGTGGAACACATCACCCCTACCACCTTCACTTCTAACAACGCTGCCCCTACGCAACTTACTATTTTTGCCTTTCTATTCCTGTTGATTTTGAGGATGGTTTAGTTCAAAAGTTGAATTTGGATCTTAAAGAGGAATGACAGCTCCATCAATCTAGAAAAAAGAAAAAAGTAATCAAGGAATTAAAGCATTCTATCAATGTAAAGTCCACAGCTGGTATTTCTCAGAACAACTCCCTGGATTCCCTCTCCAGACCTAAAAGGATGGGAAAATAGATAAATGATTAATATGTTATGCTTGAATGATAGGCGGCTAGCACATCTTAAGTCCTTTGGCAGATTAATCCACTTGAATAGGATGTATGAATTTTGGTGCATGTCTATTTTAGAACCTATGGTTCTAAAATATTAGGATAGAATTATTAATAAGTTCCCTAGTTTTCATTTTATTGCAAACTGCAACAACAAAATTTGGCTTATGTGGAGGCAAGAAGTCACTTGGCAAGTTCTTCAGGATCATCCTCAATTTCTCCATGTCTCTTCACAATTTTCAGGTCATTCAACTAATGCCACTTTTGTTTATGCCTCAAGCTGCTCTAATGGAAGACAAGAACTTTAAACTGAACTTTTCAACCTCAGCCTTAGATCTAACTCTAAATTGCTAGTTTGTGGGGATTTCAATAGTTTGGCTTCTCCTTGTGAAAAGTCTAGAGGTAGACCTCCTGCTATTAACAAAATGAATTTGTTCAATGATAGTATAACTCTTGCCAAACTACATGATTTGGGTTTCACTGGACCTAAATTTACTTGGAGGAGGGGCAATATCTGAGAAAGATTAGATAGAGCTCTGACTAATGATACCTGGCTTAATGACTTTCTTCATACTATCATTACCCATCTACCTATGTCTGGGTCTGATCACAGACCTCTTTTACTGAGTATCCAAAGCTCTCTTAGTATCCAGAGCTCTCTTCCTCAAACTAAAGCTCCATTTAGATACCTAAATGTTTGGTCTTCACATCCTGATTTTCTATGTCAGCTTCAACAAATTTGGAACATATGTCATCACAACAACCCCTTGGTTAAAATTTAGGTTCTTCAAAAGAAATTGGGCACCCATCTAAAAAGGTGGAACTGGCAAGCCTTCGAAAATTTACATTCCAAGGTCAGAGAAGCTAAGGACCTGGTTTTACAGCTGGAAGGTATGGTGGTTGAAGATCCATCCTTAGAATCTAAACTTTTTACTGCAAATGAAGCACTCCTCATTGCTATCTAAAGGCAGGAGTTATTATTACATCAGAAGGCTGCTCAAATTAAGTTCTGTGAGGGGGACAGAAATTCTAAATATTATCATGCAGTGATCAATTATAGGAGGAAATGTAATGCTATCCACAAGATCAAAAATTCCAATGGGGATTGGCCTAAATCTACTAAGGACATCTCTGATAGTGCTATCAAGCATTTTCAAGATCTTTTCTCTCAGCCTCCTTTTGAAAGCGCTACTGTAAATAACTCTCTTTTCAATCAAAACAGAAGCTATGCATCCAATCTTCACTTTCTTATATTCCTACTGCCTATCATCCTCAGACTAGCGGTCTAACAGAAATCTCGAATCGTGAAATAAAACTAATTTTAGAAAAATATGTAAATTCCTATAAATTGGATTGGTCTGTTAGATTAGATACTGCATTATAGGCATACAAAACTGCTTATAAAAATCTTATAGGAATGTCCCAATACAAACTTATTTTTGTAATAACATGCCACTTACCAGTAAAATTAGAGCAAACTGCATTTTGGGCTATTGAGGAATATAATTTTAGTCTAAAAAATTTTGGGGAGAAAAGATTATTGCAACTCAATTAACTTTAGGAGATAAAAAATGAAGCATATGATAATGCAAAATCTATAAGAAGAAAATGAAAATATGGCATGATAGAAAGATCATTAATAAAAAGTTTGAACATGGACAAGAAGTTCTATTATATAATACAAGATTGAAATTATTTCTAGGAAAACTGAAATCCAGATGGCTAGGACCATTTAAAGTAATAAAAGTCTATCATTATGGAATTATTGTTATTAAGGATCCTAAAACTGGAAAGATATTTAAAGCTCATGGGCATCGATTGAAACATTGTTATGAATGGCACATACTCAAATTTAAAAAAGTTTTAATGTTAAGTCAACCCAACTAAACAAATGATATGTCAGGCTGGTGACATTAAACCAAGTGCTTTGTGGGAGGCAACCCATTTATAAATCGCTATAACTATTACTATTTTGTTAATAAGTGTGTTTATGTATTATAAAATAATAGTCTTTTTAAGTTCTACACCATTTTATATATGATAAATTAAGATAAATATTAGTACAGGAGAAAAATTTAGAATAAAATTAAACAAAAAAATTCAGACGCGAATTTAGTCTTTAGCGTCAACGGCGCCATATGGGCACCAACAGCGCCTGATTAAAGGACCATGGCAACGACAGCGCTATCAGGACCGCCAACGACATCTCGAGCTTTTTGACTTGCTGAACGGTTTTGACAGACTTTGGCGGGATTTTTCTCCATAATAACAGTCGAGAGGTGTTTTTAAAGTCCCAAAAAACTGACTTGGACATCCAGAAACTTCCTAATTTTGAACTTCATGGCTTCTAATTCCATAAATAATTTAAGATATGGAGTTTTTAATAGAAAAAAGTTTATCAGTTTTGACGTGGAGAGATTATACGACAAAGTCATCAAAAAGAAGAGACTTATCAAGAAGAGAGGCGTTATCAATCATGGAGTGAGTAATCCAAGTTCACAGATCGAGAAAATCATTATACAGAGTCGTTGGGAAGTTTTGTTCTACACTACTATAGCAGTTGTAGTACTTGTAGTAAAAGAGTTTTATGCTAACTTACATGGAATTACCCAAGGAGTTGTCTTTATTCAATGTAAGACCAATGTAAGACTGTACCATTTACTTCGGCTCATATTAATGATTTGTATGTGTTAGAAAACATTCCAATCTATCAAATTTTATCCCGACGAAAGATATGATGCAAGAATTATATAATTTTCTAACGGATGAACATGATAATAGGGAAATCAGAGATGAGGGATGCTTTTGTTTATTTTATTTGCTGCTTAACCAAATTTTAAACTAACGGCATTTCTTCATATCTGTAAAACTACTACCTACCATGAAGATTAGTAGAGTTATAAAAGAGAGTGTCATTGTAAACTTTTGCACTCAAATGGAAAAACCTAATTATATAGGGTCAATTATTTTCAAATATGTTATGGATATTATCATGAATGGGCCAATATATGGACTTGGGAATTTTTTACAATTTTCCTACTTTTCAGTCAATCTCAAGTTCCATATGAAAGTTGGGAATAATTTTTACTACCTTGGGAGCGCATGACTCTTATTGATGGAATCTACATAAAAAAAGGAAACGAAGCATTAGATTGTATTTTGGATCATTTATCACATGCTTAGACAACATTGATGCCATCAGTAGTTAGAAGTTAAATATCTTTGGTGAGGAGATTGAAGAAAATAGAAAGAGAACTCCAGAGTATTATGAATGCAATATGAAATCTTAACTGCCTTTTTTATCACCTAGATTGGAGAATGAAGGAGAACTTTGATCATTGTTAACCTCACTTTTGGTTGAGGTTTAGTTTTTCCTCTTTAGTAGCCTAAGGT
>NW_018243814.1:0-15468 GCF_001263595.1 Phalaenopsis equestris | reverse complement strand
AAAACTAGACAAGGAACCCTCACCATTAGAAATTCCAAACTCTTCTGTACTCAACTTGAAGTTCCACATATTGGTCCTAACCTCTAGCACTTAGTAGGTGGGGTCACTATGGAGGAACTCAAGACTGCTGGACCTTAGGGTTGACCCTGGGTGTTAGTCTAGGGCTTAAGGTACATACTTGCACTCACAATCATTCACTATCCTAAACTTAAATTTCCTGGCTTTGGTCCCTTGATACTTTTGGGAGACTCATATAGGTGGTCCCCTAAACCCATTAGCCTTTAAACCCATTAGCCCTAGGCTAGGGTTTGGCTAAGATCACTACATAGAGGAGCCAAAATGAAGTTTCCATTGGTCCATGGCTTATTGATGGTGGTTGGTACTCTAACTCTACTAAGATACCCAACCTATCATTTTGCCCCTAAATTCCCTCAAATTACCTAGATACCTTTAGGGCCCCAAATTTGGCAAAAATTCCCAAAACTAAACTACCCAAAATACCCAACTTGGTTCAAAAAGTATTTCAAATACCTTAAAAACACTTAAACTAACCCAAATCACCAAAATTGGCCAAATTACCAAAATACCCTTCCTTTCCTCAAAATTCCAAAAATTCCAAAAAATCCCAAAAATTCCCAAAACCCACCAAATATTCCCAATTTCATTTTTTTCAACTATCATATGACCCAATTTGGCTAATTTGGCCATCTTTGATCTAAGCCACCCAATTTCCCTTTAAAGGGCCATATTTTCCCCAAATCAATCCAAATGTTTATCAAATTGGTCTCAATTTATCCCAATTTCAATTCTCAATTTACCCCAATTTAAATTCTAAACTCAAATTAGTACCAAATCCAAGCTCAATTAGTCCATTATTTGAACCCAATTTTGATTTAGATCAAAACCCCAATTTTGGCCCCATGACTTGGTTCCACCAAATTGAACCAATGGCCTACTCCATTTGACACAATTTGTGTAAAAAAACCTTCATAACATCCCAATACATCAAACTTAACCTTTAATTGGCCTTTGTGAGGCCTCAAGCTCATTTGATTTCAACCTAAGTCTAAAAAGCCCCAAATTTTCCCCTAATTGGCCATGTCTCAAAATCTCACCAAATTTATGGCCTTAGGCCCAAAATTTCCACTACATCCCTTCATGAAAAATCTTCACAACATCTCCCTTTTAAAACCATCCAATTTGGACTTAGCCCAAGGCTAGCCCAACCTAGACCCATGTATAGCCAACATGCCCAAATTGACAAAATTTAAAAAACCCTTCAAAGTTGACTCATCAATTGAACTCAAAATCACTTCAAACCTTCACCAAAAATCTTCATAGAAATCACATACAAAATTTTGATCAATTAATTGGGTCAATTGACATGGCTAGCCTAGCCCAAAACTAAGCTTTGATCACTTGAACCCACATTGAACCAATGCACTAAAGATGGCCTAACTACCCCAAAGTCACCAAATTAATGACTCCACAACCATTAGTTGGACCCTAGTGACCAGCCTAAACCTCTTAAAACCACCTAAAATAAGCTATGGACCAAAGGCCCCCTAAATTAAGGGATTTTATGCCATATTTTCTTAAGCTTAGGATGTTTTTGCCAAAACAAAGCCTAAACACATTAAGCTGCTGTGACATATTTCCTTGGCTCACCTGACCTCCCTAGCCCCCTCCCCTTGCCGGCCGGCCAGCCTAGTGGCCGGAAAAAGACCAAACCGAGAGCCACCCTCATGGGATTAAATCCAATTCAAACCTAGAGGCCACCTCATCCAAATTGAAGCTTAGAGCCTCTCTGCCCTCCACCTAGGCAGAACATTTCACCCCCCAATTGCCCATGGCAGCAAGCCTAAGGCCATTTTTATAAAATGCTCCCATCCATGGTCCTGGAGCGAGAGCAAAAATTTCCTTTAAGAGACTTCCCCAAATTGATCCCAAAGTCTTTTTGAGACCTCCTCAGTGCAACCCAACCACCACATTGCCCTGAATCCCTTTGCCGGAGCACAATTTTTTAGCTCAAAACCTTGTTGGAGACAGGAAAAAGCTCTCCACACCTCTAAACTCCACCAAACTCAAATTAAACTCACCCACACCTTCACTACATTGAGAGAAGCCAAAGCCCTATCAAATTCCCCTTATAGAGAGCCCCTAGCATAGCTCTAGACCAACACCTGAAATCAACCTTGGTCAAATTTAGGTCTAGACATTTCCCCATAGCAAGAGGCTTAATCACTAGCTTCTTTGGACCCCAGCGAATGTGTCGAGACTGTCTGATCGAAGCTTCCCTTCTCAGAGCGAAGTTATTGAACCTCTCCTCCTCCCAAGCCTAGTTTGATTCTCTATTTAATTAGGCTTAATTTAATCGCATTAGTACCGTATGGATATGTTCGTCTAACTTAGACGAGTCCATAGGATCAAACCCGAGGTGATTTGGTTGAGTATAGGCTGAGATCTTAAGGTTTTAGTGTGGACGGTCACGGGATCAGTCTATCGGGGACGACGACGGGGAGCCGTTCGATCGCGCATGTATCAGATGGATGGAGCAGATTGAGCCGGATAGTTCTTTCTTACATGAATCGCGGGCTGAGTCAACGGTTACGTGGATGGTGGCGTCCAACCAGAATGCGCCATGCGTGCCTTAGGAGCTGCCGAAGATACAGTCAGCGTCGCGCGTTTAAATAGAAAAATTTGGATTTTCTTATTTAAATAAATAGCCCTAGCTTTAAAAATTCTTATCTTGGTGTAGAAAAATCATAAAAATAAAATAAAAATACATGCTTGCTCAGTGAATATAGGAGAACAATGCGAAAAAAATTTGGAGTCCATTTGATGAATATTTTATTTTATTTAATTAAACACTATTTAAATTTTTGGATTCTCCATGAATGTAGCAATATCACCATGGCTTGAAATTTTAGCATGTTGTTGCCTCTATCTTAGGGAATATTCTCTGATTTTTCCAAAGTCAGAGGAGGTCCCTAGTCAGAGATCCATATTTTTCAAGTTTTTGTCTATTATTCATATAAATTAATGATGATAATTAGCATGTTCCTAAGGAATTTGCAAAAAAATTTTGGAAGATTAACTATGACCAGAGGACCCCTTGGAAATAATTTCATGAGTTAATTTATTAAGAACACACTTAATCTTCACCAACCCTAAAACAAAAAGATAATTAATTTTGAAAAATACATACAACAAAATGACATGATTTTTGATCTCTACTAATGTTTAGGATCCAGAGAACTCAATATAAAAATTTCAAAGCATTTTGAGTTCATTTGGTAACTTAAGTTGATTTTTAAAGATAAATATTTTTTTAGCACTTAAAGGATTTTAAAAATCAAAATATAACTCAAAAATTTATAAAAACTTATTTTTTTGAGTTCTCTGTGATTAGGGGTATTTTCTAAAAATAAAATGGTATTTAAAAGAAAAACTTGATTTTTAGCCTTTTTTTAAATATTTAAATAATTAAAAATCCATAAAAATCACAAAAATAATAAAATTCATGGAAATGTTCTAAATTTCTTCCTAAGCATTTAGAAACAATTAGGATATCTATCCTGATTTTCTAAATAAAGATACTAAATTTTAAAGCTTAAAAATAATTTTTAAAGGATAAAACTGGATTTTCACTAAAAATAATTCCAATAAATCAAATAAAAATCAGAAAATTATACAATTTTCTCCTCTGGGTTCTCTAACCTCAGGAAGATTTTTCAAAAATATAAAACTTAATTTCCCCATTTAAAATATTTTATATTTAGTAAATACCCTAGAACTTAAAATAATTCTTAAAATTCAAAAAAAAATTCACAAAATCATGAAATTTTTCCCAAAGGCTTCTCTAGTCTAGGTCTACCTCTAGTAAAAATTTCAAGGGATTAGGATTTAACTTGGTAAAGTTAGGAATTTTCTTTGAAAAATACTATTTTTTGCCTGAAAATAATTATATAAATTAAATTAAATTCTCAAAAAGATCATATTTTCTCCTCTGGTGTCTTAATTGACCCATGAATGTGGTAAAATAAAAAATTCAAAGTCATTTGTATTGAACTTGATAAATTATGAAGTGTTAGAGTCTTAGGGGCAAATGTGTAATTTTGGAAATTTAGCCTTAATTAACATTTAGGCTTAATTCAAGGAGGGAAATGGCAACCTCTGATCTTAACTTGGATGTTTGAAACACAAGGAGTTAGCTGGTATAAACCAACCTCACTTTCTTACTTGAAAAGATAAGTTAATAAATTTCTAAATTATTAAAATTTGGAAGTATATGAAAATAAAATGAACCCAGGACTTAGGGGTATGACTTTTGAAGTCAATAATTAATCAATTTAATACCCCTATTTGATTTTCAAATGAAATTCAAATCATGAATCATGACCACCTAAAGCTTAAACTTTTCAAAACTAATTAAGAAACTCACCTAGGTTTTAAGGGCTTAGTAGTAATCTAAGTTAAATCAAGACTCATTAAAGGAGGATTAGAAAATCAAACACAGTTAAAACATCTTTCAAACACTACAGGCCCAGTTAGGACCAAAATTTGGCTAGGTGTTCCAATAACACTCACTTGCCTTTTTAAGGGTCTTCACCCACAAAATATTCAATATTAATTTACGAATGATAATTACCTTAATCTTAGAGATAATTGATACATCAATATTCATTGAGCATTAGGGTGTTCATAGGATGAATCATTAAGCAACATAATAAGTTTAAATGAGCTCGAGGCTTTTCACCAGGTGATAAGAGGGAGGCATGGACCTGCTTCTTCCTCTTAACCTGTTGGATACTTCAGAGAGCTACTAAGCTTAATATGTTTTGCTTGACAAATATCATCCTTAATCAAACTAATAAGGACCCACCAAGATATGACCTAGGGTTAGGTAGGTCATCAAAAATTTACCTCCCCATTTCATATAAACTGCCTTAACATGCCTTTTGAGTTGCAGGTGGTGGAAAAAGAAGACTTGCCAAGTACGCTTTTATAGTTTTTAGCGTTGTCTTTCTTGTACTTTTATGTTATACTTTTGTGCCTATACAAACTTGTATGCTAAACAACGATGCCACTCTGCATGAAAAATTAAATTGTCAGGATAGCCAGAAAACTAAAACCAAAATTAAAACTAAATCAACCAAGATAAAATCATCACACAAAACTACAATTGCAACTAAATTAAGATGTCTCTATTGGATGATCGGGAATTCCTCGGAGCAGGTAACTTACGGTTACTAACGAAGCTTCTCACGGTCTAAATGAAATTATGGAACTCATTAAGTTGAGTTTAGTAAATTCATTTGGACTAAGTGAATCCAATAGAAAATAGTGGTGTCGAAACAAGGGAACCATGGGCTTCTAACCGATGTCACTCTAATCAACTTTAGCATGCCTCCATAAAATTTAAAGACCTTCAAACATAGGGCCACCTGATTTGACATTATAACTTGACACACTAGAAAACTCAAACTACTCACGGTAAGGAGCTTGGAGCTAGCGTGGTGGTCAGCACGACCATCTTCAACAGCAAAACCTGTCTTCTCCAGCTAAACCATTCTTCCTTTCTTAGATATAAACAACAAAGCCATAGGATTTCAAGGTTTCTTGATTGTGCACCGTAAATTCTCATCTTATCTTTAGACTTTTTTATGGCCCTACTATACAATATTATCCCTAACTCGTCTTAAGATTTCGAGGTTTTCATCCGTCATGACCTAAATCCTCACATCTTCCAGGCTATTTGTGTGATAGTTTCACACGAATATAAGCCCTAACTAATAAAATTGGCAGGATGAAACACTTAAACATGTCTCCTAAAAAATGAAGCCAAACATTAGGATAGCTTGGGAAGTCACCGAGATTCTCCTTTGGATTCAAGACATCCCCTAGTTCTTCCTCCTTTAGAGTCTACAAAAAAATGTTTCAAATTTGAACCAATCCCCTTTCAAAACTCTACATCCGATCTCCTTGAAAAGTTCTACCATTTTGAATTCCCTGAAGATAATATTTCCTTATTTTTATCGAGAGTCTTCTTAGGTGACTTTGGTCATTTAAGATGTAATTAATTATAGGGGCTTGCCCTTACAGAAAGCATGTCTGAACCCAACTTAATATAAACCCTATTTAATTTTTTATATTAAATAGGGGAACTTGTCAACATATACAAAGTTTTCGCAGACTAAGCGGATGTCATATATTCCTTAGTTTATTTGATCGAGCCTCATCCTCAAGTCTTGTGTTTATCCTTCGGGATAGATACATGATTTGAGATACAATGCTCTTTCATTTAAACTATGAAAAATATGGGGTCAGTTTAATTTCATATTTTTCTAAAACTAAATATAAATGTAAATTAAAACGTTCTCCTGAAGCGGGTGATAGGATTTTCGATTCCGGTAACTGACAACTTCTTACAGACAACTCCTCCAACTAAAAATAGTGCCGACAATATCTGGCGACTCTGCTGGGGACAAGCTTTTCTCTCCATACAAATCAAGAAATATTATCTTCACACATCGGTAATGTGTCAATGTCCCTCTTGGACCAAATTACCCTTCTTCCAATGGTATACTTTACCCATTTCTTTTCGGAAAGTACAGCTAACTCCTTGAAATTCAGGACTATCTATTTAACCATCTTTGATTAGAGGGGTTCAGAAGGCTGCCATTAAGGAATCTTTAAATTTTAATGTGGGGTCAGACCTCTAATAGGTGTGTCGATGGATTAACTCCACCTTTTCCACTGGGCATTTTTCTGCCACTAAATGGGTCCCGCACTGGGTCCTAAAGTACTTCACATCTCCCTTACAAATTTGATTTGCACTTTGCAAATTAAACCAAATGGTGTTGTGTTGAGCGCACTTTTGAAATTTTGTTACATTAATTAAATTTTACACCTTTGATTTTTCTTAAACAAGATTTTTTTTAAAAAGATTTTAAAATACCCATAGATTAAGACCCGCTCGGTCTATATATCAACCTCTACTTTCAGTGCTTGCAAAAAAAATTATGAGGTTTTTGACCATATAGCTAACCCTGAAACTTTCTGTTTTCAAGCCTGCTGCAATGGCATACCCCACGCTGACCTTTTCCTGCAACCTACCAACGAGCCACGAAGCCCGTAATCTCGCTTCTGGCATCAAGTTTAGATCCAGATTTGAAGATCTTGAGGTCATCCTCGGGAAAGCCCCATTTGTAGAGATGAAGATCACCGCACCAGAAATACAGGAACTGTCTGCATAGTTCAGTCTGAACTGTCTTCAATATTTCCCTGCTTGCAAGAAGTCTAAAACTACTACCATCACGACACCGCCAAACCTGCTAGCCCCGCTGCTGATAAAGGGAAAGAAGTAATGATTATTGAGGATCCGACTGAGGGATTAACTCTCCCACCACCCATGTTTGAAATCGGATCAAGTTCAAGGACTGTACCACTGACCCGAACTTGAAAGAGGAATCACAACAGAAGAGTTTGGAGGGCCATCAAAGCCTAGGCTCCCAAGGAGAACCCCATTGAGGAGGAACCTCATCAAGATAAAGAAGTGTTAATGGAAATTTAATTTATCCACCCTTCCGAGGGAGTAGATTCCATCCTCTGACGAATACCGATGGATATGAAAGAATCCCGAGAATCGTCGTCGAATTACCACCACTTCATGGACATGGTGAGGAGAGAAAGAAGTTCACTCCTATCGCCCGAGTTAGTGCAGTGTTCAAAAGGCTAGCTACCAAAGAAGGATGTTCAGTTAGCGAGTTACTTAAGTGAGTGGGAGATGCAATTTACCCTCGAATGAAGAAGGAAATCTGAAGGGTGTCAAATCAGCCAGACAGTCCCACAAGAAAACTTGAGTGCACCCTAATCATATCCCCTTTTGGTTCCATTTAGGGTACAGAGTTGATACCACAATAGTTACTACTGATTATATCGCCACAAGGATTGCAGGCCCCCGACCGGTTAAGTCAAGACCAGGTCCAAAAATCTTACCCGCCACCCATTATGGAGATATTTCTGCAATCCCAAAGGCAAAGACAAGACGATTACCTGGCACTATAGCCGGTTTACACCACAAGGAGCATACTTTCCCTTGACATACTGATGTTTCTACTAAGACACTCCATCCTGAGACATCATCTTCAAAAAAGAAAAAGGTAAAAGGTATGGGTACCCAGGGCCCCTGCACCGATACAGTCTAGTGAGCCCGTGGGACAAGAACAGGAAATGAAACCAGGGTTTGAAACATCTGACATCGTCACAACAATAGCCAGCAAGATGGAGGAACAAGTAGAGGATGTCCATCAGGGTCCTCAAGATCTTAAAGCGATCAAGGAATCAATAATTGAAGAGAAAGAGAAACTCAGGATTGAGATTTCTGAGTTAGCTTGAGAACACGGAGTTTTCATCGATAGTAATGATGAATATTTTGATTACAATGATTACTTGGAGAAAGATTTCATGGATGTCAATGTAATTGAAACAAGAGCCGCCAAATCTAAGCGCGAGGTTCAACCTCACATCAAAGAGAATGTCGTAGATGAGCTACGTAGGGCTGTCCTCCTAAGGGATGAGCAAAATAGTCTATTGGAAAAAAAGAATAGAAGAGATGACCGTAGACATGACCTCTATGGCCACCATTCAAGGGCAATCACAAGCGCCGCAACTGGCTTCTCCAGAGGTCAATCAACCAGAAATCATACACATTACAAATGAAAGAAGAGAAGAAAAATGAGAGGTTGACTCAATAAATAGGGATGAGCAACCAAAAAAGGATTCTCCATCGAATGCCATGTCGAAGAAGGAATTTAAACATATGGTTGAACAAGTGTGGGATGCCTTAACCCAATCAAAGGGTGGTGCATTGGTTCTAAAGGGTAGACCCTACCCAGAGGAATTCAATGTCGTGCATTTCATTGAAGGGTTTTGTGGCCCCAAACTTTAAAATATTTAATGGGACTGGAAATCCCAGACAGCATATAACACATTTTCGAGCCAGTTGTGGGAATACAAGAAATAATGAAGCTCTACTCATCCAGAAATTTGTCAGCAGCTTGTCAGAATTACTTTCGACTGGTACACTGACTTGCCCAACGGGTCAGTTATAACATTTTCCAAGTTGGAATAACTATTTGTGAAAAGATTTCCCGGGGCACAACATCAAGTGTCTATTGGAGAGCTCATGATGGAAAAATAAAAGCCTAGCGAAACTTTGGTAGACTATATTTTGAGGTGGAGAAACCTTAGCATGAAATGTGAACCTCATCTACAGGAACATCATGCGATTGAAATTTAACTCAAGGGCATTCATGGGCTAGTAGCTTTCATGCTCAAGGGACTCACCATCAAATCCTTCAAGAAGCTACTCAGTAAAGCCAGCATTCTTCAACAAGAAATAAAGCACATGGAGCCACACGAAAAGGCTAAGGTGACCAGAGTGTTCGAAAAGAAATCAGGAGTAGTAGCGACCAACAACAAAGGAAAGCAGCTGCATAAGATATATACAGAAGAGCCTCGCCAGTCTTCATTACAGTATGCTTAGAAGCAGAGTAGTCAATCCAACCACAAATCGCCTCAAGAGGGATCACCTCGAACAGGGGATAAGAAAATGTCCCTGTCAGAACGACTTAAAACGGTGTATTCTCTTAAAGAAGAAGCTATATCAAAAAAATTCAGAAGTCTGATGAAGAAGCTGGAGTTCAAACTACGAGATCCGAAGAAGCCCGAATAGGTGGATAGGAAGAATGAACTAAATTATTGCTCATACCATCGGTTTCTTGGGCACACTATAAAAAAATGCTTTGTCTTTACTTTCTCGAAAGTAACCTTAAAGAAGAGAACATAACAATCTCAAAAGAATATTTAAGAGAACCTGAAAAAAGTTCCATAAATATGATTTTGGCTGAGTCAATCCCCCCAATTGATCTGTATACTAGAATAAATTGATGGAGTACAACTTGGTATGAACTCAAGAGGGTCCTCAATCAAATATAGGATCCATCAAAACAATCTTCTGCGTATACCAGAGAAGAAGAATGGAATGAGGTCTGAAGCAAATCATCCAAGAAAATACTGAACAAGATCCAGTCTGCATCAAAACAAGCCTTCATTCAGAGTCCACAACATACCAAGCCCGAGATGAAGGTTTTGCCAGAAAATCTGTCATCGTCAAGGACAAAGAAGAAGAAGAGAAACGTCAATACAAAGATTGATAGTATGGGGGGTAGGATAGGGGCTGCCTTTACCATATTAGCTGTATCGGATTCAGGGAAGAAAATCCTCGAACCCTTGACTTTGTACGATTATCTTTTTGTCCTTTCGGGGTGTTATGAATATAATGATTATGATTTTGGCTATGTTTTAACTATTTATAGTGATAAAGTAACTGAGTATGACAAATATAACCTCAATCTTGATCCCTAAAATGATCCTTAAATTATACTCGAGCCTCAAATCATACTTGATTCTGATGAGCTCGTTGTCAAGTCCAAAGAAGACATCAATGATACCATTTTCAACAACACCGATAACGAGCCAATTCTCACGAGGAGCCAATTCTCAAGCATCACGGTACACCGCTTACCATCAACTTAGATCTTTCTGACGAAGAGGAGGAGACACCGGAAGATTCAAGTTGATATCACAAAAAGAAGAAATCATAGAAGTTAACTTAAGGAGCGGAAAAGTGTTACCACCAAGCCACCAAGAACAGCTCCAACCAACAGACAAAGGAAAGTTGATAATGACTCGAGAGGAGATACCCCTACCTCCACGATTAGAATAACTACATGATCAAGACAAAATCAATGAATCATACAACGTTGACTACAACGTGCTAGCTCATCTTAGGAAGTTGCTGGCCCGATTAAGCTTCTATGACGCTCTGATCTTGTCAAAGGAGATGAGAGATTCTCTGGTTACAGCCTTGCTTGACCCAAAAATTTTCTTAGCTCAATTGGCCAGCACATCCTCAGATTGAATTTGTTCGTTGAAAGAACAACCTGGGGTAATCTTCACAGATGAAGATTTGCTGCTCAGCACCGCCGACCACAATTGTCCACTCTACATCTCTATCAACATCGACAGATTTGTGTTGTCCAGAATATTAGTAGATTTTGGAGCATCTTTTAACTTGATGAGCCTACAAACATTGGCCTATTTGGATATTGAAGCTCAAGAGCTTACGACCAATAAAATGATGTTAAGAGGATTCAACTAAAAGGAAGAAAGAGCCCGTGGATCAATTACATTACCTATGTAGGTTGGAGAACTCTTGAAAACCGCTAAATTTCACATCATCGACGTTAAGACCTCTTTTAACGCTCTACTGGGTCAACCATTGATTCATGAGCACAATATGGTTCCATCATCTCTACATCAGTGCATCAAATACTGCAAATATGGTCAAGAAAATTGCATCAAAGGAGACCTACAACCATTTACAGTGCATGAAGTTGGTATCCATGAAGATGCTGCCTACCACGCGCCTCGAAAGAGGATGATCTTTATTCATTAAGTTATCACAAACAAACATGAAGATTTAGAAGAACTACAAAGAGGAGGCCATTCAACTCTTCTTCAACAATCTTCCACCACTCCCTTACAACGAGTTGGTGGAGGTTCATTTGGTTCGTGCACCCGAGGTCAAGGCTCGGGATGTGGACGAGGAAGGATCAATTTAATTATTGAACGAACTAGGCCAACCATCAATGTTGGTGATGAAGAAAGTTCTGAAGAAGAATTAATGTTGACAAGATAGAAGAAACCTCATTACGAGATATCCCTAGATAATACAGAGAAAAATTAATATGAAACAATGTATGATCGGATAAACCACTATGTGAATGCTATGACCCTTACTCTGATTCTCCCTCAAAAGGTCGAGAGTTTAGAGGTCAAGGAAGTCTGTAGTGCTGGTTTAAAGTTGATCAAATTTTACTGTGCTTCTACCTCTATTGAGCTTAAAAAACATGTAAATTTGGATGATGATCCTAATGAATTAATGGAATTTCCTATTGGTTACTTCTCGACTTGTGTTCAAAAGTTAATTCAACAGGGACACTTACTAAAACAAATGCCAAAAGATAAATTTCAACTTTTTGAAAAATTATGGAATGGTAAAAGTCAAACTCCAAATTCAAAAGAGGGTCTCGGATTTGGTACAATTGAATCAGTCGATGATTTTGAGTTTTGCATGGTTGTTACTGGTGAGTCAAAAGAGGATTGCCTCGATATAGAGGATGACTCTACTGATCAACTAAAAAAAGATGCTCCCCCAAAATTTGAGGAGAAAATTAAATCTACCGTTGATGAATTGAAAGAGATTTACCTAGGGACTAAAGAACAACTCCGACCTACATTTATAAGTTCTCTACTCAATGACGAAGAATCTACAGAATTGATCAAACTATTAACAAAATTCAAAGATTGCTTTGCATAGAGCTACGATGAAATGTCAAAACTGTCCGCAAAAGTTGTAGTCCATAAACTTGGGGAGATCCAAATTCAAAAGAGGGTCTCGGATTTGGTACAATTGAATCAGTCGATGATTTTGAGTTTTGCATGGTTGTTACTAGTGAATCAGAAGAAGATTGCCTCGACATAGAGAATGACTCTACTGATCAACTGCTAGAAGATGCTCTGCCAGATTTTGAAGAAGAAATCAAGCCAACTATTGATGAGTTAAAGGAAATAAACCGTGGGACAGAAGAACAACCACGACCCACATTTATAAGTTCTTTACTCAACAATGAAGAACTTTACAATTGAACCAACTGTTAACAGAATTTAAAGATTGCTTCGTGACCAAAGAAAAATATTTTGATATTTTCATACCTATTTTACACTAATTTTGATGATATTGCACTTTAAAGAAGGGTATTTTTGATGTTTTGTTGCAGGTATGATGAATTATGGTCATTAGAGCAAAAAGATACAAAAAGGAGCAAATTGAGCTAAAAAGACAAAAATATGAAGACTTGAACTAGGGCGCCGACGACGAGCCCAACAGCACCTACGGCGAGCCCAACAACGCCGACGGTGAGATTTTCTTGAGAGTCCAGATCAAATATTTTAGAAGACTCGCTAATGGCGCCCTCGAGGTCGCCGATGACGAGATCGACTGTTATCTCAATAGGTGCATTGGATGTGGACAACTTTTGAAGAGATGCTTTGGCAACTCTTGGACCTAAAGAATGTCGGAGCAACATATCAGCGTGCAATGATGAAGATTTTTGATGACCTCATTCACAACCAAGTAGAATGATATGTGGATGATTTGGTCATCAAAAGTAAATAGAAGATAGACCATTTGTACGATTTAAGGATCGTGTTTGAACGGCTACGGTGATATGACCTTATAATGAATCCCTTAAAGTGCGCCTTTGGCGTTACCTCCGGGAAGTTTTTGGAATTTTTTATTCGTCATCGGAGAATCGAGATCAACCCGGATAAAATTAAAGCTATCTTGGAAATACCTCCTCCTAAAACCTTGAAACAACTACTTTCGTTCTCGGGGATGTTGGCATATCTGAGACTCTTTATTTCTAATCTCTCAGGGAGGTGTCAGCCTTGATCGACATTAATTAAAAAGGATATCAAATTTATTTGGGAAGAGAGATGCCAGCGAGCCTTTGAGGACGTTAAACAATTGTACTTAATGACACCTCCTATTTTGGCATCCCCTATCCCAGGGAAACCTTTGATACTTTATACTGTGGCCCTAGATGACTCTCTTGGAGCCCTATTAGCCCAAGTTAATGATGAGGATAAAGAAAATGTACTCTACTACTTGAGTCGTTGCCTAATACCGATGGAGATAAAGTATCTACCTATTGAGAAGCATTGTCTAGCATCGATTTTTGCCTCTCAAAAGCTTAGACATTACATGCTTTCTCATAAGATTACCCTAATCTTGAAAGTTAATCTGTTGCAATATCTAAATACCTGACCAACACTTTCCGGACGTTTAGCAAGATGGTCAATTATCTTATTGCAATTTGATATAACTTTTTTTCTCCTCCGTGCTATCAAGGGACATATACTAGCAGACTTTCTCGCTAGACACCCACTGCCAGCTTGGTCCTCTCTCAATGACAAGTTACCAGACGAGGAAATACTATAAATGGAATTTTTCAGTGTACAACGCTGGGAAATGTACTTCGATGGCGCTTCGTTCGCCAAAAAAGACAAAGGATTAGGCACATTTATACCAGGCAAAGCAAGGATCTGTTTGATCTTTATCACACCAGATAAGGGTATGTTGAGGTTCTCATACCATCTGACAGAGCCGTGCACTAACAATGAAGGAGAATATGAAGCTTTAATCACCGGATTGGGAATAGCAATCTCAATGGATATAACAAACATTGCTATCTATGATGACTCCCAACTTGTCATCCAGCAAGTTGGCCGGACAATACATAATTCTAAAACCAAGGTTAGCAGAATACCATCAGTACACGATGAAGCTCCTGGAATAGATTCCCAATGTGACTTTCTATCAGATTCATAAGGGAGATAATGCCCATGCCAACGCTCTAGTAAAACTTGCTATGGAAATGGCATGTCCCCCAGAGGATTCCATTGAAATCATAGTGCAAGGAAGATGAATTTTGTCCCAAATCAACCTCAAAACTCTACACAAGCTCAAAAAAGAAGAAAAAATAAATACAGTTGTAGACATCAATAAAGATTGGCGCAAGCCATTAATAGATCATTTGTATACTGGAAAACTGCCAGAATAGAAGTCCGAGGCACATCATATCACAAGAAGGGCCATGTCTTACACCCTAATGAGAAACATTCTATAAAGAAGATCATTTGATCAAATGTGGCTACGGTGTTTGAGCAAAACCGAAGCACAAAAAATTGTCAAAGAGGTACATGCCAGATTGTGTGGCGCTCACTAGTCAGAGCCGAAAATAAAAATGAAGATCAAAAGACTCGGGTATTATTGGCCAGCATGGATAAAACCAGAAAGTATCACCAATACTAAGTGCATGGGGTGATCTTACACTAGCCTCCAAATGTGCTACACCCAAATATTGCCTCGTGGCCATTCGATTGTTGGGGCACGGACATAATAGGTCCGATAGACCCTCCATCTTCTAAAGGACACAGGTTTCTACTTGCCACTACAAATTATTTCTCTAAATGGGTAGAGGCAATGCCGTTACATGAGGTTATGACACAACACGTCCTTCAATTTTTCAAAAGCCAAATTGTTTATCATTTTGGAGTACCGCAAAGAATAATTTCCGACAATGGGACAGCTTTCAAAAGCACAAATATCAACAATTTTGTCAAAATACATGGCTTAAATTAGAGATAGTCTATAATTTACTATCTTAGAGAAAATGGTCTGGCTAAAGCCTTCAACAAAACACTGGTACAAATTTTTAAGAAAACACTAGATGAAAACAAATAGGATTGGCACAACAAACTATTAGAAGCTTTGTG
>NW_018243813.1:111875-114812 GCF_001263595.1 Phalaenopsis equestris | reverse complement strand
CAAACCCCACACCAAAAATAGTGCCGACAGTTCTATATGCTCATATTGCAGTATCTAGTCTAACAAACCAATCCAATTTTTAAGAATTTATATATTTTTTTTTAAAATACGTTTAATTTCACTATTTGATATATCTGCTAAACCACTAGTCTGGGGATGATAAGCAGTAGAGAATCTATGCAGAATATCATACTTCTTAATTAATTTTTCGATTCTCTTATTCCTAAAATGAGATCCTTCATCAGTAATAATTACTCTTGACATTTCATATCTTGTAAAAATATTTTTAATCAAGAATTTAGAAACACTTCGAGCATCACATCTGGGTACATCAATAGCTTCAATCTATTTGAACATATAATCAACAGCAAGTAATATATATAAGTTTCTAAAAATAGTCCCATAAAATCTAATCCCCACACATCAAAAATTTCAACTTCCAATGTGTAATTTTGAGGCATTTCATTTCTTCTAGAAATATTTCCTACTCGTTGACATCTATTGTACATTTTAATATATTCATTAACATCTTTAAAAATAGTAGGCCAATAAAATTTAGTTTGCAAATTCTTATGTGAAGTTCTATTTGTTCCAAAATATCTTCCAAATTCTGAATCATGACATCTTTCAATTATCTGTTGAGTTTCATCATAAGACACACATCTTCTAACAATTAGATCTTTACATTGTTTATATAAATATGGGTCATCCCAAAATAGTCTTTTGAATCATATATAAATTTCTTTAATTATGGATTTTTCATATCAGGTGGTAAAATGTCACTTATAATATAATTCACTATATCAACATACCACAATACATCCATTTCATCATTACTATATACCAGTTCATCACGAAAATTTTCTAAAATTTCATTTGTAAAATTAGTTAATATTTTTATTTATATCCCAGACAAAGGATCTGCTATTTGATTATCATTTCTTTTTCTATCAATCATAGTAAAATCAAACGCTTGCAATAGATGTATCCATCTAATTAATCTTGGTTTAGCATCCTTTTTTGGCATTAAGTATTTAATAGCAGAATGATCTATATGCACTATACATTTAGTTCCAATTAAATAAGGTCTAAATTTATTAAAGGCATAAACAATAGCTAATAACTCTCTTTCAGTAGTAGTATAATTAAATTGAGCATCATTTAGAGTCTTACTAGCATAATATATAACTTTAAAAACTTTGTCGTGTCTTTGTCCTAATACAACCCAAATAGCATAATCATTAGCATCGCACAATATTTCAAATGATTTTTCCCAGTCAAGTGGTACTATTATAGGTGTAATGACTAATTTTTTCTTTAATAATTCAAATGCTTTTATGTATTTCTCATCAAAATCAAATTTCTTATCTTTTTCTAACAGTTGGCATAGCGACTTAATTATTTTTGAAAATTTTTTTTATGTAGTGCCTGTAAAAATCAGTATGTCCTAGAAAACTTCTCACCCCTTTAACATTAGTAGGTGATAGTAATTTTTCTATAAATTGAATTTTTGCAAGATCTACCTCCATGCCTTTTTCAGAAATTTTATGCTCAAGCACAATCCTTCTGCAACCATAAATTGAAATTTTTCTCAATTTAATACTAGGTTGACTTTTTCACATACTTCTAGAGCTTTTTCTAAATTATTAAGATATAACTCAAATGAAGTCCCAAAAATAAAAAAATCATCCATAAACACTTCCATTCCATGTTCTATAAAATTAATAAAAATTGCCATCATGCATCTTTAAAATATTGCAGGTGCATTGCATAATCCAGAAGGCATTCTACGAAAAGCAAATGTTTCATATGGGCTTGTAAATGTTGGTTTCTCTTGATCCTCTAGAACAATTGGAATTTGATGATAATCGGTATATCCATTTAAAAAGAAATAATATTTATTCTCAGTCAATTTATCCAACATTGGGTCTAGAAAGGGTTAAGGAAAGTGATCTTTTCTGTTAGTCATATTTAATTTTCTATAGTCAATACAAATTCGCCAACCAGTAACTTGTCTTATTGGTACTAATTCATTTTTCTTGTTTTATTCAATAGTCACTCCTCCTTTCTTCAAAACACAGTGAATTGGGCTTGCCCAAGCACTATCTAAAATAGGATATATAATTCCAACATCTAACCATTTTAAAATCTTTTTTTTAACAACTTCTTTCATTATTGGGTTTAATCTTCTCTAAGGATCAGCTTTAGGTTCATATTGTTTATCTAATTAAATTTTGTTCATACAAATTGAAGGACTAATTCCTTTAATATCTACTAAAGTCCATCCAAAAGCCTATTTATACTTGTTCAACATTTCTATCAACTTTTGTTCTTGAATTTCAGTTAGAAGATATAATAACAGGCAATGCAGATGATTCTCCTAAAAATACATACTTTAAATGGGTAGGTGATATCTTTAATTCAAGTTCAGGTGGTTTAATACTTAAAGGAATAAGATTTTTACTATCGTTTTCCAACAAGTCTAACGTTTCAAATTTGACCTGAATATAATCCAAATCTTATCCTTTTATTTCATCTTCATTCTCAAAAATTTCTCCTTGCTTTAATTTATCTTCACCCTCATTCTTAATTTTTTCATTACTCAGATAATCAGCTACTTCCATCTTGAAACATTCATTATATTTTTCTATTGCAGGATATTTCATAGCTTTTTCTATATTAAATTTTACTTCTTGATCATTAACTCTCATTATTAATTATTCTTTTTGCACATCTATTACAGCTCTTCTTGTTGCAAGAAATGTTCTCCCTAAAATAATAGAAATCTCTTTATCTTCCTCCATATTCAATACTATAAAGTCTACAAAGAAAATAAATTATCCTCTATAACTCCTTTTGGATAAGTTATTGATGGATATAAGTTATTGATGGTTATAATAGTAGGGGAAATTTCTCCCAAATCTAAACGTTTAAAGA
>NW_018243813.1:91019-111806 GCF_001263595.1 Phalaenopsis equestris | reverse complement strand
ACATAAAGCTTTTCCATAAAACTTTTCACCAATTGCACAAGGTATAGTAAAAATACCAAGATCTTTTAAATTTGCAGGAAGATTTTTCTGAATAATAGCACTACACTCTTCATTGAGTGCAACGGTCTCACCTTTTCTTATTTAGTACTTCTTATTTAGTACATCCTTCATAAATTTTATATAACTTGGCATTTGTTCCAAAGCTTCAACAAAAGGAATATTTATTGGTAATTTCTTAAGGTTTTCCAAAAATTTTGTAAATTATTTATCTTTATTTTTCTGCTTCATTCTTTGAGGAAACGGCGGTAATGGTTTTTCTAAAAGAACATGTGTTTGTTCATTTTCCTGTTGATCATTTTCTATTTCTTCCTTCTCTTCATCAACTTCAGTTTCTCTTCAGATCCTTGTTTCAACTTATTTTCCACTTCGTAATTGAATAGCTTTAATTTTCTCTTTATTTTGATCTTTTGGATTAACTTCTACAATACCTGGAAGAATTCCAGAAGGTTTGTTACTAAGTATAGTAGCAAAATGTATTAATTGATTTTCAACATTTCTAATAGTAGCCCCTTGATTTTGTATTTTATTTCTCATATTCAACATCACTTCTTCCATCGTCAACTTCTTTTCCTTAACTTGTGGGTTAGGATTGGAGTTAAATCCTAGAGGATAATAAGGTCAAAAATTAGGATTTCCTTGATTGTTCAGATTTCCAGATGGATTCACCGGATTGTTATAATTATTCCAACTAAAATTAGGGTGATTTTTCCATCCAAGGTTAAAATAGTTAGAATAAGGATTATTATTTTAATTATTTATAGCATTTAACGTTTCATAAGATTGTTGAGTATCGAGAACGTCATCAATGAGAAGACTACTGCAGATCTCATGGCGGCTTTATTAGGTATTTATGAAAAGCTAGCGGTGAATAATAAGGTGCATTTGATGAAAAATTTATTCAACTTGAAGATGGTGGAATGTGTGTCTGTTGCTTAACACGTGAATGATTTCAACACTATCACAAATTAGTTGTTGTCTGTTGAAATTGATTTTGATGATAAGATAAGTGAGCTGATATTGTTGACATTAATGATCCACCTGCAGCAGCATCTATAAAAAATCTTAGTGATCATACTAATTCATTATAAAATGTTTGAATTATTAACCAATCTGGCAAAGCATAGTGTGGAAATGTTCTAAGAAGATATTTAAATCTTTCTCAGGCTTCATATATCGATTCCCATTCAAACTAACAAAAAGATGTAATATCATTTCTAAGCTTAGCAATTTTTTAGGGTGGAAAATATTTAGCTAAGAATTTTGTGATAGTTCTCCCCAAGTTATAATAGATCCAGGTGCTAATGAATTTAACCAAGCCTTGGCTTTATCCCTTAATGAGAAAGAAAAAAGTCTAAGCCTAACAGTATCATTAGGCACTCCGTCATATTTAAATGTAGCACAAATCTCAAGAAAACTAGCAAGATATAAATTAGGATCTTAAGTAGGTGATTCTCCAAACTAATTATTTTGTACAATTTGGGTTATAACAGGTTTAAGCTAAATGAATTAGCAGCAACATCAGGATTTTGAATAGTCCAGTGAAGTTCATATGCTGTCGGATTTGCATAATCTTTTAAAGGTTTTTGTCTATTCTCATTTATTGGATTTTCTCATTTATTGGATTTTAATTGAATTTTCTATATTATTTGTCATTTCTTTTAAATTTTTAATTTTTCTTTATTGTTTTTGAATCTTTCTAATAGTACTTTCTAACTTTGAATCGTAAGGTACTAAACCTTCAGATCCAATATTTCACATAAACAAATAAAATAAGCAAAGTAAAATTCTTTTCTTTTTAAAATACTCTTAAATAAATTTCTTTTTAGATTTTTTATTTTTTAAAAAATTTTTATATATTTTTATAGTATATTTATTATCTCTAACTTTCCTAATATGTCAAAACTATTTAATTTACCTAAATTTAACCATTACCTTTCCCACGCAACGACGCTAAAAACTTGATCCCGATTTTTTATATGTAAGGATTTATGAAGTTGGCACTACTACAACGTCAAAAACTTGATCCTTGTATGAAAAGTAAGTTGTGTAAAATATATATAATTATAGGCGATTAATAATGGGATTCTACGCAAGTATACGTATCGTTATCAAGTAATAAAGGACATTCAATTTTAAGCCTCAAATATCGATCCTACAGGGAATGTGTAAATTGGCAATGATAAGTTTTACTATGAAATTTACAGAAAATCAAACGAAATCCCTGTCACTAATTTTGAATGTTGAAATATTATCAAAACTAAAGTACTTAACTATTAGCAAAATAGAAATGTAATGTTTTAAAAGGTAAATATTAATCTACTAACTATGTTTATGTAACGAAGATTTCTTATGTGAAAAAGCATCATTCCCACTACAATGAGGTTCTGGTGAAATGAGATGAGATAAATGTTTATAACATGTATTGTGCCAAAAATGAGCAATTATAATTCTCTATCTGATACAATACATAAAAAATCATTGGTTAATCCTAATTTTAGTCCCTAAATCTGTTGCTAGGCTAGGAGGATACCGGCTCCCACTCTAGAGCTGCTCCCACTTCCCTTCACTGAACTGAAAGGCTAACTCTCGCTTTGGTTTTTAAACACTAAGATTGAATTGAGGATTTTAGTCTGTCACCCTAAAGATTCTCTAATTCAACACTCAACAAAGAATATTTCCCTTTTTATTTGCACTTAATTCCATGAACGAATTTCTCCTCCATGAAATCAAATGTGATCCTCGCTCTGTTATAGAACTCATACTCCATTTCCTGGATCACATGTTTCACAACATATTTTAACAATTCAATTGGCCAGATCAAAATGTAAATTAAGTTCAGAGTTGAAAAATCATCACAATTTATTTTATATTTTAATATTGGCACATCATATTATCTCTTCATTCACTATATCTCAGAGTAGAAAAAAAATAGAGTGAACTATTCAGACTTCATGAGAAAAACACAAATGAGAAAAAATTTCATATAAAAAAGAAAGTTCATACAACACTAATAAACAAACAAAACTTATCTGAAACTCTTTCTCAAAGCAAATCCCTTGTAGTCTTTCCTTAGAAATATAAGAAGAAGATATCTCTCACTTTTCTCCTTCTCCAACACTCTTATAGAATATTTCACACTAAATCTCACCACACAAACTCTAAACTATAAAAGAAAAATCTCTAATGGACTCCAATATGGTGGTGGAATGAAAATGGATTATGAAGAATGGCGAAAATGGAGCGTGGCGGAACGTTTTGGAGCGAAAAGGAGTCCCTTTCCTGATGAATTTTGGCCCCAAATAAAGCCCAAGGTCAGTTCCCCAAGAGGTGGTCAGTTCCCCAAGAGGTGCCTCCAAAAACTCTTCAAAAATAGTCCAAATACATCAAACCTTCTAGAAATGGGGGCTGAACTGCCTTTGGCACCATCGGCGCTGAGTAAAAATTTCAGCTGTTCTGTTGTTCTGCGCCGTCGGCGTTGCCCTTGACGCGGTCGACGCTGAGTACTTCTTCAAAAGTGCCATTTTGACTCAAAATTTCATCATTTTTGCTTCTTTTTTGCTTTAAGTCCTAAAAATCAACAACCTACAAGAAAACATCAAAATATCTTCCATTATAGTGCAATATCACCAAAAATAAGTATAAAATATGGGTCTAAAAATGCATATATTTTTGGTGTATCGAAAGCTTATACCCTTCTCAATTTAACGAGATTCTAGAGATATTTTTTATAGATTGTGGAGGGTGGAGTAGAAGGAGATTTAGAGGAAGATATCAAGATATGAGCCCAAGAGTGGAAGACATCATTCATGATTTGAATCATTATTTTGTTTGAAAAGCAAACTAGATATTCAAAAGGGATGGCCACAAAGCCATACATAAAATAAAATCCATGAAACATTAGTTTCAAGAGAGAGCAAAAGTCTCAATAACTTTATTCATCATAAATAATTTTTTTATAACATTGCAGCACAAAAATAAAAGAGGAAAAATTAAAAATATTACATGAAAATAATCAATTAAATTTTAAATTAATATAAACTTCATACCAAAATTATCACCTTTTTTGTATGCTTTGCTCACAAAGTTAAAAATTTGAATGTTTTTTTTTTCCATAGATTTAATAGCTTATTTCTTTCTTGATTGCATGTTGGCAAAATTTTTCAAGGATCTTCCTTACCATATAGTTGAATTTCATAAAATTCCAAATTGAGTTGCCTCCAAAATTAAAATTTGAGTTCAAATGCCTTGAATCACCCATTAGCCAAAATCTTAAAGTTTCCTCATTTCATAGCCAAACTCATCACTTGCCTGGAGAAAATGTTTCAAAAAGTCAGTTTTAAAAATATTCAAGTCCAATTGCCTCAAATCTCTTCCCAACCATGGCTGGGTGCCCATTATAAAGTGGAGTTGATTGGCCTTTTCAAATAAGGTCAGTCATCCCTTATATGGTCGAGGAGATGAAGCTTATCGTGATTTGTGTTGGCTTTAATTTAATATAATAATTTATAAGTTCAATTATAATACTACAATGATGTTGGAGAACATTTAAATAGCCAAATAATATTCAAGATAGTATTATGAATATTTAATCACGTTAAATATAAATACATATGATCTCAACAAAAGCTAATAATAATATATAAAAATTTCATTATATGCATTAACAGTATTAAATATATTATGACTTTTTTGAATAAATATATGATGATTACTTCATTAATATCATAATTATATGGCAAGTAGCTTTCCAAGCCATGCTATTCTCCCATATCACTTTTGCAACTCTTCTCATGAAGAACTAAATGAATGTAAATGAAAATAAAATTTCAAACAATATTACAGCAAGACATGCAAAACACAAAATAAAATAAGCAACAATACTACCAGAAAACCACTACTCCCTAGCAAAATGTTAAGAAAAAGATTTAATAATATCTATAAAACGATATTTGTTATCAAGTCACTGGACCCAAGCATAGACACAAATCAGACAAATAAAAAAAAATTTTGTTTGAATGATGCTAAAGAAGAAAAAGAAGCCAAGGATTTTAAACACATTAAAAAAATTTTTAAAAAAAACTAAATTTAACTTTTAATATTTTTTTTCTTAAATAAAGTTGATACTCACCAACATATCAACACAAGATGATCGCCGAACTCATAACTCTTTATCAAATTGATGATTTCAAGAACCTGTGATATATAGGAGAGATATGGGGGGAGGAAAAACATTTTGAATCCTAACTAATGACATGAACAAATAATGTAAAAAGAGTTTCAAGTAATTAAATCATGTTTCTTGTGGAATAAATGTCTAGGCTTTAGCTCTGATAAAAAAATTGATGAAGTGCAAGTGTGGCAGAGAAAGCTAGCACAACGATGAGGTCAAGGGAAGAAAACTTGGATAATGATTTCCATTATTATTTTATCAAAGAAGCCACCTAGCTAATGTTGGGTAATGTGGAGACCCGGTCTACCGAATTTAATTAGCTTCTTAATTAAGTATCTCACCTACCGCTCACCTACCACACCCACCTACCGTTCACCTACCACGTCCCACCTAAACACCCACCTACCGTTCACCTACCACATCCCACCTAATGCTCACCTACCTCCCACCTACCGCTCTCATGGTTTCTATAAAAAGTCTCTTTTGGTTTAAAGGAAAGCAAAGCCAAGCAAGGCCAAGCCAAGTCATCTTGAGAGGAGAGCTAAGAGAAAGAGAGGAGAAAGAGAGGAAGAGAGAAAGAGAGAGAGAGAGGAAGGGAGAGAAGAAAATAGAGATTTTTTTGTAAACGTCGAGGCATTCGACGGTGTAATTCCTCGAAGTAGTAAAATCCCATGCAGCTCCATGGACGTAGGCAAAGTTGCCGAACCACGTAAATCTGTGTGTCGCTCTGGTGTTTTTTTCTGCATGTAATTTTTCTCTTTCCATTTTTTGCTTTCTTGCCGTCGTTTTTCACAACAACTGGTATTAGAGATTTAGATTTGAATCTAAGAAAAATGATGGGCGGAGATGAAGTGATGACATCGGGGATCGAGAAGTTCAATGACACAGATTTTGCTTACTGGATGATGCAGATAGAGGACTACCTTTATAGGAAGAAACTTCATCTTCCGTTACTGGGAAAGCGACCGGAAAAGATGGACGAGGCGGAATGGAATCTGTTGGATCGATAGGTTCTGGGAAAATACGATTAACCCTGTCGAGATTGGTTGCCTAGAACGTCATCAATGAGAAGACTACTGCAGATCTCATGGCGGCTTTATTAGGTATTTATGAAAAGCTAGCGGTGAATAATAAGGTGCATTTGATGAAAAATTTATTCAACTTGAAGATGGTGGAATGTGTGTCTGTTGCTTAACACGTGAATGATTTCAACACTATCACAAATTAGTTGTTGTCTGTTGAAATTGATTTTGATGATAAGATAAGTGAGCTGATATTGTCAAATAGCTGAGAAGCTATGAGGATGGCAGTTAGTAGATCTGCAGGTAAATTTAAGTTGAAATATGATGATATTCGTGATTTGATTTTGGCTGAGGAGGTGCGTATAAAAGATTATGGTGAGACCTTGAGTTCGAGTTCGGCATTGATTGTTAATTCCAGAGGGAGATCACAAGACATAAACTCAAACCGTGGAAGACCAAAATCAAAGGCAGGTCAACAGGCACCATGCTGGAATTGTGGCAAGACTAGCCACATAAAAAGGAACTGCAGGAATCCTAAGAAGAAGGAGAACGATAACGCTAATGTTGTAACTGAAAAAATACAGGATGCACTATTTTTGGCAGTTTACAGTTCTGTTGATGACTAGATACTGGATTTAGGGGCTTCCTTTCATCTATCTTTTCGTCATGAGTTAATGCAAAATTATGTTGTAGGTAACTTTAGGAAGGTATATCTGGCTGATGGAAAAGCTCTGGACGTGGTGGGGATGGGAGATGTTGATATTGCACTCCCTAACAAGAGAAAATGGACTTTTCAAAAGGTCAGGCACGTTCCTAAGTTGAAGAAAAATCTCATCTCTGTTGGACAACTGGACAACTCAATGAGGGTGGTAATGAGGGTGGTCATTCGATGGTGTTCTCAGATAGCACCTGGAAGGTTACCAAATGAGCATTAGTACTGGCTCGGGATAATAAAACTGACACACTATATATGACTGCAGGTTTACTCAGGAGATGACACATGAGTCAGAGGTGCATTATGGGGAAGTAGAAGAAGGTCAATTTCTTGAAAAGTGGTAGAGCGCCAAAGGCAGGAAAACCGGACCTTGTACAAACAAAAAGCGAAGAAACACAGAGTTATGATGAAATCTTGCAAGATAAGAATTCAGCAAGTGGGATCTGACCAAGAAGGAGGAGACGGATTCCATACCAGGGAATCAAACTTGGGAGCTGACAGAATTTTTACCAAGGAAGAAGGCATTGCATAACAAGTGGGTGTACTGGGTGAAGACTGCACTTGGTGGCAGTAAGTAAGAGGTAGTTAGACTTGTTGAAAAGGGCTTTCAGCAGGGGCATGAGATTGCTCATGCAGTGGGAGTTATAAGCAGATACAGGAGTAACGAAAGAGCTAGCTTGGTGGTACAAGGCTAAGTTGACGGTGATATGTCAACTAAGGGTTATACTCGTGAGAAGCTGAAGTTGTGCTCAACTTCAGCTGGTGACATGTGCTTCGCGAGGTGGAGGATATTATGTTTGAGGAAAAGATCGATACAGCTAGTAGATAATGCAGCCAGTAGGTGATGCATTCAGTGTCCCAGTCTCCAAGTGGGAGAATTTTTGGGTAATGTGGAGACCGGGTCCACCAAATTTAATTAGCTTCCTAATTAAGTATCTCACATACTGCCCACACCCACCTACCGCCCAACTACCACATCCCACCTACCGCTCACCTACCTCCCACCTACCGCTCTCATGGTTTCGATAAATAGTCTCTTTTGGTTTAAAGTAAATGTCAAGCCGCAAGCAAAGCAAGACCAAGTCAAATCATCTTGAGAGCTAAGAGAAAGAGAGGAAGAGAGAGAGAGAAGAAGGAGAGAAGAAAATAGAGATTTTTTTGTAAACGTCGAGGCACTCGACGGTGTAATTCTTCGAAGAAATAAAATCATCTGCAGCTTCGTGGACGTAGGCAAATTTGTCGAACCACGTAAATCTGTGTGTCCGTAAACACGTAAATCTGTGTGTCGCTCTGGTGTTTTTTTTTCTGCGTGCAATTTTTCTCATTCCATTTTTTGCTTTATTGTCGTCGTTTTTCACAACAGCTAATTGAGAGTAAAGACCATCAAGTGATAACTTCAAGAGAGAGGCAAAGGTCTAAATTTCATTCATCATAAATGATCCATCATTATATGAGGGTCACCATTTATATAACATTACAACAAATAAAAAAAGAAAGAGAAGGAAAATAAAAAATGTAAATGAAAATAAGTAATAAAAATTTAATCTAACATAAACTTCATGTCAACACCATTTATGTGCCTCAAATAAGCTCTTTTTATAGAAACAACAATAACAACAAAGCCTTTATCCCACCACGTGGGTCCAAATAAGCTCTCTTTTATGCTTGTCCAAAATTTCACCTTCCTTGAATGCCTTGCCTCCAAATTTAAACATCTGAGTTTTTCTTCTTTTTTTTTTCATGTCTTTAATACCTTATTGCTTGCTTGATTGCATGCTTAGCCAAATTTTTTCAATTTCCAAATAGGATTGCCTCCAAAAAAAAAATAAATAAAAACTTCAATAAGTTCACATGTTCCTATATGTCTTGAATCTTTCATCGGCCAAAATCTTCAATTTCCCTCGTCATGGCTAAATTTACCATCTGCATTATGATGTTGCATCTAAAATTCAATTTTGAAAATAATCTTATATGTCTAACCATATTGAATCCCTTCCCAAGCATGTTTTGATGTCTCTTAAAAGGTGCAATTCCAAATAGGGGTTGGTCATCTCGTACATGGCAGAGGAGACTTGATTCTATTGTTTTTAGTTTAATATAATAATTTAGAGGTTAAACTACTATATTAAATTAATGGTTGGAAAATAAGAACATGGCCAAGTAGTATTCATTGATTTATTTCTATATTTTTAAAGAAATTTTAAAAAGAAATTCTGAATAACCATTAACCTAATTTGGTTAAAATTTTAGCCTTCGTCCACTTCTTGCAGAATCCATTTGAGAAAGATGACTCTTAAAATGGCAATTTCTTCTCGAAAAAGAAAAACATAAAAATATTTTTCCTCTCCAAGAAATTTCAAGTTTTCTTTGAATGAAGCACACTTACAAAATTTCTAAAGCATTTTGGTGAGGGAAAACTTTTGTTTTGTGCAATTCTTTCAAACGTTTCTAGGGAATTCATTTGTTTTATTCATATTCTACTTACCGTAAACCTACTTTGATTTAGTTTCTTTCCAAAGTATTTGTTATGTTACGTTGTAATGTATTTGGGTTGATACTTACCAGATGAAAAGAGTGTGTAGGTAGATACATACACAATCATGGGTTGTCACTAATTTGGTGAAATAGTATATAAGTTCTAACATTTATATTGACAAAGGTATGGGAGCTGGCTAGGCATGGACGTAGGCCCTAAGGTTGTTTTTAGGCTAAACCACTTTAACAAAATTTTGTCCTTGATCTATTTATCTTATTTATTTTTTGCACTTTTGCTATTATTATTATTTTGCATTAATTACTCTTTGTTGCAATATTGCAATTAATCAAATTTGAAATTCCCCCCTCCTCAATTAATTTGTTTATGTTCAAATTTGAAATTAAGTAATTTATCTTGTTTATTATGAGGGAGAGGGAGAGAAAATAATATTAATATAAGCTAATGTTATAATAAAATAACAAATAAACAAGTTTGATCACCAGGTAATGAGTCGAGACGGTGCTGGCTTGAGCTTGGCTTATTAGCTTATCAAGCTCAGCTCATGAGCCATTTATTGAGCTGAGCGCGAGTTAGCTCACAAGACAGCTTAGCTCAATTACACCCCGAGTAGATGTACGTAAATGCCCTATACATAGAATTAGAAACAACGTAAATTTAGTTAGTCATAAAATGTGCATTGATCATTCAACATATGATTAATTTAATAAATATTTGCACACAAATCACCCAATTCTTATGAATTTACATATCTACACTTAAACATTAATTTTTTCATACATGTTACATTAGCTATGCATGAAAAGGTGTATTTCGCTTTTTAAAAGTAAAAAATAATGATATTTTTTATGTGCTATGAAAAAAGTAGGTGTTACTTTTATAGTTACTTATCTAAGACCTCAATTCAATTGTCATATACATACCTATATATGAAAATGTCTATTTAACTGATGAGCTAAATGTGCTTTTCCTAAAATATATCAATTATTAATGAATGTTTAGAAAGTGCAAAATCATGCATGTACAATAAATTACATCTGAGTAGAAAATACTAATTGATAAGTTCTTGAATAGTGTTCAATCTTTCATAAATGTAGTATCAGGACTTCCTACGTACCTTTTAGATGGTAAGTTTCAATGCTCATGCTTGAAACACAAGAGTTAAACTTATTTAACATCAAACAAATTAATGGTAAATTTATTTCAATGAAGATTTTAACTAAATTACTAGTTTTAGATTTCATATGACGAGTTTGAGCCATACATTGATTATTAGGTTGGTACTTCAATGAGCTCTGTTCCAAATGAGTGTGATATCAGCAGATTTGAAGAAATGATCTTAGATGCAGTACGCGTTCAGTTTACCAAACAGAAAAGCTCAGAAGTTTTATAAACTATTAAATATCACACAACGATCTGCACAACACATTCTATATTATCTAGAACTTTTAGATTGTTGAGCGTTAAAATAGAATATGACATACCCCTATAATCTTATAACCAGATTGTAGGATTATTAAATGAAACAAATCTAAATAAAAATATTTAATGCTAGAGAACTTATATAGAATGAAAAGAATGATGTCAAAGTAAAGGTCGATGTTAGAGAAGATAGATAATTATATAAATGAATGCATGTCATATTACATAAATGACATAATAGAGACTCAATTAAGATTTTGTGACGCTCCAATATTAAAATCACATAGTAAAAAATAAAAAAATGTTTTGTGCAAATGTCTGTTTAATTGTCACTCATTCTGGGTCTTCAAAGTTAATTCAGCTTTGTGTAGTACTGAGAGAGATTATGATAATTAAGTTTTCTGAGTCATATGACAGAAAACAAATATGCATTTTAATCGTACTTATCCTTATTTAACAATTGAGTCATACAATGCTAAACTTTATATGTAGATAGTTTCATGCCATACAGTCAGGTCGCCCTGCCCTACTCAAACTAGCCTATCATAGTTACTCTGTATAACTTACCACCTAAGATATGCATATTTTACATTTTATGTTTCACATACTGATTAAACCAAATTCACAACTATCAAAGAAAATTATTTTGATATATATAATTATAACCTTTAATAGAAGGTCTTCAAATCTTATGAGAAATAAATGTGATCACTTATAGTATTACTATTAAACAAAACTTTCAAATGAAGTTACCTTGATGTTAACAATAAGCAGTTTCCCTGCATATAAAATGCTATCGAGATGAAGCAATGCGAGAACTTTAGCTTACCTTTATATGGATCTATCGAAAGCAATTACTCTACAATATTAAAAAAATTTATGGTTAAACTATAATCAGATGTTCTTTTTTGTTGATCACCCATTTAGAAGAAATAATGATGTATTCATAAGAAATTAGAGTTGAAAAATCAAGCCCTTAAGAAAAATTAATTAGGAATGAGTTATATAACAGATTGTTGGTTGACCGCTCATTTGTCTTTTTCAGGGAAGAAAAAAACAGAGTAAAAAAGGTTTTAATGGTTAAACTATATCCAGGGAAGAAAAAAACAGAGTAAAAAAGGTTTTAATGTTCTCTCCGCTCATTTGTCTTTTTCCTCACCATAAATACTAAAGCGCAAAAACAAGCCTCCACCTACACTTACTTTTTCTCTGTTCTGCTGAATTTAAAAGGTTGGCGGGACTTTACTGTTTCGTGAAACACACAGAGCCGGAGGTGGGAGCGAACAAGGGGCGGGAACAGGTATTTTTTCTTTTTTTTTACTCACTTGGAACTCTCTCTATAAATAATAAATCTCACACTTGGAGACCAACACAAAGGCTACAATGTCTTCTTCATCAAACTGATAAATGTATTCTTCAAGGATTTATATATAGCTCATTTGAAAAGTGATGCATTAAGAAAACTTGATATAAGCATTCCACTAAGATTATGCAAATGTACGTGAATATTTTCTCCCGACTTTTTATGACTTGATAAAACATCTGCCCATACATCTACCTATAAAGTTGTAGTTGAGGATCCAGTACAATATCGGTTGATGTATTCATTTGAGAGGTAAGTGTTTGCAAATGTTTACTAATTTACACAAAATCATTACTATAACATACTAAATAATTAATATTATTGCAAACTTTAGAATAAACTTAAAAGAACTATGAAAAATAAAGCTACAAGAGATTACTTTTTTGATAATATTTTGAGTAATGATTTATTGATGAAGCTATCGGTCTGATGTCTTCATAGCGTGTGATTTTTATTTTTAAGGAGATGCATTTCATGTTAAATGATAAAGAGGCTCAAGCAACAATTGTTTATATTTTTCTAATTATGATGAAGCTCAACCAATTCTTGAGTAGAACAAATTATTTAGTGGTAGTTAATCAATAGAGAACCCAAAATGTAATATTCACCTGATTATCAAGAATTTGATTATGATAATAGATTATTCATAAGCACATTGAATTTGGATGATGAGATTATTACCAATAAGAAGATTAACTAAACTCCTAATATTGTTTAAATTGTACGTATGTTCTTCTAACTACACTCGTTGCTTTTATGTACATTAAATTAAATAATTACACGTGATTGTTGATATACTGAATATATTTATTATCAGAATAATAGTTATAGAGCAGGACATGGGGGGTATGAGTAGATTTTAATGTGAATAATTATAAAAATCAAAGAAGTTCCTGGTTCAAAGCAAGGAAGACAAAAAATTTTGGCGTTTGTATTAAGGGAAACAACCATTCAGATAACAAGATAGACTATTATAGGATTCTCCAAGAAATAATTTAACTATAATATCCTAACTCTATGGAGAGCGGTCCATTTATTCAACTCTTACTAGTTTGATCATATTTCTAATTGAGGAATAAGAACATACAAACTATATAACATCACCGAAGTTAAAACGAATCCAAGATATATCAAATTTGATCCATTCATTCTAGCACATCAAACAAGTCAAGTATATTTTCTTATATACTCTAGAAGAGCAAATGAGAAAGTAGATTGAGAAGTAGTTACCAAGACAAAACCTAAATAGACTATTGAGGTTTAAAATATAACTAAAATTGCTCATCATAAACAAAAGTTGATAGATTTTAGCATTCTAATTAATTATATTGAGAAAATAATAACTTTAGAGGATGTTAGTTGCACATATGACAAAGTTAGTTGACTAAAGTGTTGTGAAATATAAATAAAATAGAACGATCGACGACGTAGCAAAAAATTTGAATGAGAAAAATTCACACCATAAAAGAGCACAGAAATTTACGTAGTTCGGCAAGTTGCCTACGTCCACGGAGTTGCAGAGGATTTTATTACTTTAAGGATTTACACGGTCGATCATGTAGATTTACAAGAAAAACCTTTCACTTATTCTCTCTCTCTCCACCGTAAGCTGAGGAAGAAAAAAATGCGGAGAACAAAATTGCTCTTCATTTTCTTCTTTGTCGTGTGCCAGGGAAGAAGTACACCAAAAGCAAAGCAATGCCTTCTCTCACAGAAATTCTAAGGAAGAAGAAAACAAAGTAAAAAAGGTTTTGATATTCTCTCCGCTCTTTTGTCTTATTCCTCACCATAAACAGCAAACCACAATAAGAAGCATTCGCCTACAGTTACTTTTTCTCTCTTCTGTTGAATTTAAAAGGTTGGTGGGACTATACTGTTTCGCGAAACACACAGAGCGGGAGGTGGAAGCGGCAATTCACAAACAAGGGGTGAGAACAGGTATTGTCTCCTTTTTTTTTCTCGTGTGGACCTGCCTCTACAAATAACAAATCTCCCACTTAGAGACTGATACACAGGCTACAACGTCTTCTTCCTCAAACTGATATCCTCCACTGGCAGCGTCACCCTTCTCTTAAAATGTGATATCTTCCACATCTACAACTCAAGACCCCCATTTTCAAGCTAGAAGACCAACTAAAGCTGCGTTGAACTTCAGTTTTTCAAGATTAACACCCTTAGTTAACATATCAGTAGGGTTCTTGCTTCCATAAATTCTCTCAAGCAACAACTGTCCGTCATTCGACAATGACCGTATGAAGTAATACTTGATTTGAATTTGTTTGGTCCTGGACTGAAATGTTGGATTCCTAGCAAGTAATATGGCGCTCTGACTATTACTGTAGAGAATGTCCTTCTGATCTTTCTTGCTCAATTCTTCCAAGAAGCCTTGTAGCCGTATCATCTCTTTTGTAGCCTATGACACTACTATATACTCAGCTTCTGTAGTAGACAACGAAACTGTCTTCTGCATATTAGAGTCTCATGACACTGTTGTGCCACCAATAGTATAAATATAGCTTGTAGTACTTCTTCTGGTATCAATGTCTCCAGCTAGACCAGCATCAACATAACCCTGTACCTCTGAACTCTTTCTTGAAAAACACAAGTTTCTGAAGAGCCTCTTATGTATCGCAAGATCCACTTCACAGCTTCCCAATGTTCCTTTTCAGGATTACTCATGTATCTGCTAATAACTCCCACTGCATGGGCAATATTCGTTCTGTTACAAACTATAGCATACATAAGTAAATCAATAGCTGAAGTCTAAGGAACATTTTTCATGTGGTATCATTCCCCCTCTTACTTGGGTGATTGATTCTTGCTGAGTCTGAAGTGACTGCCCAAGGATGTGCCAACTGGTTTAACCTTATCCATATTAAACCTGCTAAGTACCTTTTTCACATACTCGGTCTGAGAGAATCTCAACATGCCTCTGACTCTATAACACGGTCTGAGAGAATCTCAACATGCCTCTGACTCTATCTCTGACAATTCTCATGTCAATGATTTGTTTTGCAGCTCTCAAATCCTTCATTGTAAAGTTCTCTAACACGTGCTCCTTTAGATTATTGATCTCATCAATACTAGTCGCTGCAATAAGCATATCATCCACATATAATTGTAGGATGATATAGGAATTGTCAAAATACCTGACATAGCAACAGTGATCTGCCTGACATTTGTTGTACCCTATAATGTGCATGAAATTATCAAATTTATTGTACCACTATCTAGGAGCATGCTTCAGGCCATACAAGCTCTTCTTCAATCTGCAAACTGAGTCTTCATTTCTTTTTATCACGAACCTTTTAGGTTGGTCCATCTAAATGTCTTATTCAAGGTCTCCATGAAGAAATACTATTTTCACATCTAACTGCTCAAGGAAGAGATAATCAGTAGTCACCATAGACAGTACCATTCTGATGGTTGTATGCTTCATCATAGGAGAGAAAATCTCAAAATAATCAATACCATGCTTCTGCTGAAAGTCTTTTACAACAAGTCTAGCTTTGTACCTCTTACGGTCATCATGCTCAGTCTTCATTCGGTACACTCACTTGTTGTATAATGTCTTCTTCTCTAGTGGAAGTTCTGCCAACTCCCAAGTCAGATTTTCTAGCATAGAACCCATCTCCTCCTTCATGACTACCTCCCACTTGCTTGAATTTTCATCTTACAAGGTTTATTCATAACTCTGTTGTTCTCCACCATCTGTTAGCAGAATGTAATTCAAAGTTGGAGAGTAATGTTGTGGAGAATGTCTAGTCCTTTCTGACCCGCGAACTGCAACTATAGAGGTGGATTGCTCTGAAATTGACTGTGGAATAATAGGAATGGGTGCCCTGGACCCACTCTCTTAGTCACCTACATCTTTGCCCTGCACTGTGACATATAGTAAACCATGAAACCTTACTAACTCAGATTCATGCTCAGATTCAGATTCATGCAGTGTTGTTTCAGAAACTGTACTGGACTTGTCATTATACATAACCTTCTCATTGAAAATCATGTTCCTGCTCCTTATGATTTTCTGATCCTGATCATCCCAAAAATGATACTCATATCTCTCGTCTCCATAGTCAATGAAATAAAACTTCTTTAACTTAGCCTTAAGTTTACTTCAAGCATCAAAATTAATTAGAACATATGAAAGACAACAAAAAATTTTAAGGTGAGAAAATTTGACCTCATTCCCACTCTAGACCTCCTCGGGTAATTCACAGTTTAATGGAAAAGATGACCAATTGTTGATCAAATAAACGGAAGTGCTAACCGCTTCTACCCAAAAAGTAGGTGGTAGTCTGGCGTGCAATCTCATGCTTCTAGCCCGTTTATTAATGGTCATGTTCATGCGCTCTACAACACTATTTTATTGTGGTATCCCTAGAATGATCTTCTCTATTATGATGCTCTGAACTACACAATACTCCTTAAGCCCACCATCAATGTACTCACCACCATTATCAAACCTAAGACATTTCAGTTTTAAGCATGTCTCCATCTCAACCATGGCCTTCCAACCATGGCCTTCCAAGTCCTAAATACATCTGATTTATGCTTCAAGAAATAGACTCATACTTTTCTGCTATGAACATCAATGAATGTGACGTAGTAACGAGAGCCTCCAAGAGATGCCACTGGAGAAAACCCCCACACATCTGTGTGTATAAGATCCAGCTTTCCTGCCTTTGGCATCCTACCACTTTTCAAGAAACTGACCTTCCTTTATTTCCGCATAATGCAACTCTCACACATGTTGAGATCAGCTGACATCAGTTCTGGTAGCTTATCTCTGAATTGAAGTTCTTTCATACCCCTTTGACTCATGTGGTCACGTCTGCAATTTCACAACTTTATTGTGTTCTCTACAACAGTGATAACAACACTATTAATTAAATCAGAATCATACATAGCGTACATGTTTTCTACCCTGAGCCAGTACCAAAGCTCCTTTAGTAACCTTCAGGTGCTATTTGAGAACATTACTGAATGTCCACACTCATCAAGCTGCCCAACAGAAATGATGTTCTTCAATTTAGGAATGTGTCTAATCTTGTACAAAGTTTAATTGTTCTTGTTTGGAAGTGCAATGTCAATATCTCTCATCCCTACCACATTCAAAGCTTCTCCCTCTATCATATTTACTTTCTCAAAGTTACCTGCAACATAATTTTGCATCAATTATTGATGGAAAGTTACATGAAAATAAGTTCCTGAATACAATATCTAATCATCAATAAAACTACAAACTGCCAGCAGTAGTGCATCATATGTTTCTTCAATTATCACATTTGTGCTATCATTCTCTGTCTTTTTGGGATTTCTGCAGTTTCTGTTTTTGTGGTCATTTTTGTCACAATTCCAGAAGTTGCTTTCTAACCAAGCCTTATATTGCTCCCGCCTCTGTGCTTTGATTTTCATCTTCCTTTATTTGATTTTATGTCTTGTGATCTCCCTCTGGAATCAACATTTAATGCTGAACTCGAACCTGAGGTCTCGCTAAAAACTTTCCTGCGCACCTCCTCAGCCAAAATCAAATCACAAATATCATCATATTTTAGTTTAGATTTACCTGCAGAATTGCTAACAACCATCCCCATGGCTTCCCAACTATTTGGCAATGAAGCCAACAAGATCAATACATGTATCTCATCATCATATTCAATTTCCACAGATGATAATAGATTTGTGATAGTATTGAAGTCATTTAGGTGTGTTATACAATAGACGTACCTTCTATCATTTTCAAATTTAAATAATGTTTTCATCAGATATACCTTGTTATTCACCAATGACTTTTCACATATACCTGACAAGACTGTCATGAGACCTGTAGTAATATTTTCCTTGACAACGTTGTGTGCAATAGACCTCGATAGATTTAATCGAATAACCCTCAAAACTTGTCGATTCAATAAATTCCATTCACCCTCATCCATCATTTCTGATTTTTTCCCCAATAACGAAAGATGAAGTTTCTTACCATAAAGGTAGTCCTATATCTACATCCTCCAGTAACCAAAATCTATCATCAAATTTCTTGACCCCTGAAATATTCACTTCACTTGCAGCCATCGTTTTTTCTCAGATCTGAACAAAAGCTCTGATACTAGTTGTTGTGGTATGTAAATAAAATAGAACGACGACGACGAAGCAAAAAAAATAGAATGAAAAAAATTCACACAAGAAAAGAACACACAGATTTACGTAGTTTGACAAGTTACCTACGTCCACAGAGTTGTAAGAAATTTTTTTACTTTAAGGAATTACACTGTCAATTACGTAGATTTACAAGAAAAAATTTTCACTTCTTCTCTCTCTCCACCGTAAGACAAAAAAAATGCGGAGAACAAAACTGCAATTAATTTTCTTCTTTACCATGAGAAAGGGAACAAGTACACCAAAAGCAAATTGATACCTTCTCTCACCAAAATTCGAAGGAAGAAGCAAGAGAGTAAAAAAGGTTTTAATATTCTCTCAGCTCTTTTGTCAGTAAACCTCAAAAAGAAGCCTCGGCCTACAGTTACTTTTTCTCTCTTCTATTGAATTTAAAAGGTTGGCGGGACTTTACTGTTTTGCGAAACACACAAAGTGGGAGGTGGAAGCAGCGATTCACGAACAAGGGGCGGAAACAGGTATTTTCTTCATTTTTTTCTCGTTGTCGGCCGTTATTTTGAAATATGAAAAAAGGGAATGATTTTTTTATAAATATGAAAATAGTTTTAATATAAATATGATTTTTGAAAGTAACATTTTAATTAAAAATATATGAGACCAAACAAGTCTCGCTTATTAAATAGTTTAGACGGTTGAATGTCATACCACAAGTAATGCACTATCTCAAAAGATAAGCATGCCACTTAACAGTAGACTCAACCACCTAAAATAAGCAGTTTGTGACATCCATTTGGTCTGCAAAATCTTTTATTTATGGCCGACATGTTCCCCTACCTAATATAAGGAATATATAGGGTTTATTTTATTTGGGTTCCAAGTTCTGTATAGAAGCAAACCCTTATATTTAATTACATCTTAAATGACCAGGGTCACTTAAGAAGACTCTCAATTAAGATCAGTGGTTTTACTCTCCAGATTTCAAAGTTTAGGTTTCCAAGATTGGACACGAGAAAATCAAATAGGAGTGACTCAAATAGGAACAATTATTTTAAGGATTCCAAAGGAATGAAGAGTAGGGAATATCATAGATCCAAGGAAACCATGATGATTTCCCAACTATCTTATTGTTTGGCTTTATGTCTTTGAAATAATGTTATTCAATGTGTTATTCAATGTTTAATCTTATTCAATGTTTAATCTTGCAATTTATTTTTAGAATTTAGGACTTACATTCACACGATATCTGATCTATGAAGGATTTACACTGTACTGTACAGTAATCTCAGAATCCTAAATGCGTTAGGACTTATAATTGCACAACAGAGTTATGCAAGAGCCTAAAAATAAGGTGAAGATTTATGTTGCGCTAAGCAAACCACCTTGAAGTCCTATGGCTTATTATTTAAACTAAGGAAAAAGTTTAGTTGACGTGAACTTGTTTTGATGTTGCAGATCCATCTCGAAGTTGCTTTTCTGTGTGTCCTCGTCGTGCTACCCATGTTGCTCCTTCCAAGCTCCCCGTCGTAGCACTTTCGGATTCGATGTTAATTTTAAAGGGTACATGCAGTTGTTTAATCAATGATCTGTTGTCGGGTACCTCCTATGAAACCAACTACTGGACTCCTATTCTAAGGTATAGTATGTAAAAGAAACAGTAGCAGGTGACAGCGACTTCTTATGTACCTAAAAATATAAGAATTTGACACCACTACTAGAAGATTTAAACCCTTAGCAATGACGTCAAAAACTTGATGCAACTTTTAATATGCAAGAATTTATGAACCCAGATTATATATTTATAATGACTTTGTAAAGTCACAATTTTAAACACAAGTATACGTATCGCTCAAGTAATACAGGGCTCTAGTGGAGTCCCGTTTATCGATCCCACAGGGAAGCAAGGTAAGAGGTCCTTAGTGAAATTCTAATCTACTACTATTAGTCCTTAGTTTGGAAGTGCAATTTAAGAGGTCTTACTAACAGATACTCCTAAATGCAAGTCTTAAGCTTATCCTAACTAATAACTACTCCTAAATGCAAATATTAATTCTAAAGATAACCCTTTTTGGATGAATTGGTTTGGAGAATTTTGAGATATTAAAACTACTATTCTTATGTAATGAATTGGATAATGTAAAGGAATGAGATGCATTAAATATTGTATGTGCCAACTAGGAGCAATCTTATCTATACCTATTATTTACCCTTTTGTCCAGGCATAAAGAATATTGACTAATCCCAAAAATATTGACTAATCCTATGCTTGTTTGCTGAATCCGTGGTTAAGCTGGGAGGATACCGGCACTCACTTCGGAGCTCCCACGTTTCTTTTGCTTGAGGGCTAATATCTACACTTCAGCACCCAAACGATAGGATCGAATTGAGGATTTTAGTCTGTCACTCTAAAATCTCCAATTCTACGCC
>NW_018243813.1:86837-90511 GCF_001263595.1 Phalaenopsis equestris | reverse complement strand
CGATCAATGCAATGCTAGAACATCTCCTTATAAATTCTCTCAAAATCTCCTCTCCAATCTCTCCAAAAGGGTAGAAATCTATATTTCTACTCCTATTCTAAAAACCCTAAACTTTCTCCACACTTTTCCTAACATTCCTCTCGCATAAAAACCCTTTTTTCTAACCTATATTTATTTTTTTTAAAGTGTAGGAACGAAGTTTGAAGAGTAGCCACAAGAACCCTTTCAAAAAGCGTCCAAATACGTTGAATTTTGGCCCATAACCGCCAAAAGTCGATCCATAGTCGGCCCGGGCGCCGTTGACAGCGACTTTATATATGCTTAAATTTATGAACCCGGATTTATATATTTATAATGATTTTGTAAAGTCACAATTTCAAACGCAAGTATACGTATCTCTCAAGTAATACAGGACTCTAGTGGAGTCTCGTTTATCGATCCCACAGGGAAGCAAGGTAAAAGATGTCCTTAATCAAATCCTAGTCTGCTACAATTAGTCCTTAGTTTGGAATGTCAATTAAAATGATGTTTTATCTAGAAACTACTGCTAAATGCAAGTATTAAATGTAAAAATAGTAACTGTAACTAAATGCAAATATTAATTCTAAACATAACCCTTTCTGGATGAATTGATTTGGAGAATTTTGAGATATTAAAAACTACTATTCTTATGTAATGAATTGGATAATGTAAAGAAATGAGATGCATTAAATATGGTATGTGTCAAATAGGAGCAATCCTATTCTTTACCCTTTGGTCCAGGCATAAAGAACATTGGCTAATCTTATGCTTGTTTATTGAATCCGGGGCTAGGCTGGGAGGATACCGGCTCTCACTTCGGAGCTCCCACATTCCCCTCACCTGAGAGCTAACATCTCCGCTTCAGTACTCAAATAATAGGACCGAATTGGGGATTTTAGTCTGTCACCCTAAAATCTCTAATTCTATGCCCATCAAAGTATATTTCCCTATTTATTTGCATTCAACTCCCATGAACTTAACCATCCATGGAATCTGAATGTGGTTCTACTTTGTTGAGAATTACACAGTCCTCTCGGGACAATGAAATTACAATAAATTTTAACAGTACAACAGGCCTTTATTGTAATGTAAATAAAGTACAAGTAAAAATCATCACATTTATAATTAAATTCGCTTCTTACATGCATCACAAAATCCTAAACATAAATTCTACTCATTACAAATGAAAACAATGGCATAATCTTCTCATGCCACTATTTCCAAAGAAGAAGAAAGAGTAAGAGAAGCCCATCACAAAGCACGAAAAAAACACAATGGAAACTTCACTTAACCAAAGAAAATCCACTAGATAAGTGTTTACAAAACCATAAGTGAATGAAGAACACAATACTTAGTTTTTTCCCTTTGAAAGAAAGAAGAAAATCTCTCCCACAAAGTCTTCCGCCAATCCATGCAATGCTAGAACATCTCCTTACAAATTCTCTCAAAATCTTCTCTCCAATCGCTCCAAAAGGGTAGAAATCTACATTTCTAATCCTATTCTAAAAACCCTAAACTTTTTCCTCACATTTCCTAACATTCCCCTCACCAAAATCCCCCTTCTCTAACTTAAATTCATTCTTTTATAGTGTAGGGACGAAGTATGAAGAGTTTCTACAAGCACTCTTCCAAAAAGCGTCCAAATACATTGAATTTCAGCCCATAACTGTCCCGAGCGCCGTCGGTGGGCTCGAGGGCGCTGTCGTTTTTCGGTCTTCTCGGGTAAATCTCGTCGTCGACGGCGGGCAGACTGTGCAGCTTCACCGTTTCGCTCCGTTTGGCTTCGTTTTAGCTCCGTTTTACCCCATTTCAGTTGCGTTGTGTTCCTAACAGATAGCCCTACAAAATAAGCATGAAAACAACCTTCCTTTAAAGTGTAATCTCATTGAAAAATATGCAAGAAGTGTAAAAGAGATTAAGCATCCAAAGACTTATCGAAAGGTGACAGGGCAAAATATCATTTCTTGCTCGTTTTTGCCCCAAATTGCACCGTTTTTGCATCTTTTTGCTTCAATGACCATAATTCATTATACCTACAACAAAACATCAAAAATGCCCTTCCTTAAAGTGTATTATCATCAAAATCAGTGTAAAATAGGTATGAAAATCTCAACATATTTTCCTTTGGTCAACCGTTGGCGGGCTCGAGGGCGCCGTCAGCGAGCTTTTCCGTCATTTTTTGGTCTTCTTGGGTAAATCTCACTGTCGGCGCCATTTCGGCGCCGTTTTGGCGCCGTCGGGGAGCAAACTGCGCAGCTCCACCGTTTCGCTCTGCACCGGTTCGCTCGGTTTGGCTCCGTTTTAGCTCCGTTTTGTCCCATTTCAGTTGTCTTGTGTTCCTAACAGATAGCCCTACAAAATAAGCATAACAACAACCTTCCTTTAAACTGTAATCTCATTGAAAATATGCAAGAAGTGTAAAAGAGATTAAGCATCGAAAGACTTATCAAAAGGTGACAGGGCAAAAATTCATTTCTTGCTCATTTTTGCTCCAAATTGCACCATCTTGCATCTTTTTGCTCCAATGACCATAATTCATCATACTTGCAATAAAACATCAAAAATACCTATCTTTAAAGTTTAATATCATAAAAAATAGTGTAAAAGTGGTATGAAAATCTCAACATATTTTCCTTTGGTCAAAATCCCCCAAACTTAACTATTACTTGTCCTTAAGTAATTTTAGTATTACATAAAAGTTATGATATATTGTAGTAAAGTTTTAATTCAGAAATACTATAATTTTGATTTAAGTAAATATCATAGTGAGATTTTCAAAAAAAAATTTAAGTAATTAAATTAACTCTGTAGGTACAAGATTATATAGTGATCAAGTTTAAGAGTTCTAGTTTTCTATTCATTTCAAGAATGACTATGTGTTGTAATATCAAGTCACTTAGAATATTCAAATGATAGGAACTTCATGAGAACACTATTAGTAAGAGATGCTAATCCATAAATATAAGTTCAGGAATGTATTTAGGTTTTCCCTTTAGGTAGGTCCAGTGAAGCCAATTTTTGATTAGGCATCTCCTCAAGCTTCGCCTCACTTTTATATTTTTTTCTTTATTTTCTTTTCTCTTTTTAATTTGGATTGCTTTCAATCCTATATATATTTTTTTTTTTCAAGGATTGTTGTCAATCCTTACTTTTTCCTTTTCAAGTAAGGATTATTATATTTGGATAGTCTTTAATGATTTTGAACATCACTTTTCTTTCCTTAAATTTAAAATTCAAAGCATTCCTTTACCCTATAAGTATTCCACAGCTTTTGCATCATTGAGCCCCAATCTTTTCTTCTCAAATGAATTTCCAAGATTTTTAATACTTCAAAATATAGTTTCCTTTACTTTAAATAGTTAACTATAGACTTATTCTCTTATACTAAATATCTTAATCTACAAAATTAATTTTCATTACAAAAATATTCCTTTAAATCTACCATAATATTTAAATATATACAAAATATAGTTATCTAAATTAAATTCACTAAAAAAAATCATATTAATAATATTTGAAAATATTTAAATTGAGAACATGTAATAGTTAATTTTTTTCTTCCCTCCCCCAAACTTAAATTTTTCAATATGGAATGATACAGGTTGAAAGAAAAATTCTAAATATAAATCATACCTCAGTATTTTAGGCATTTT
>NW_018243813.1:86509-86823 GCF_001263595.1 Phalaenopsis equestris | reverse complement strand
CTCAAAATTTCTACTTCACCTGGTCTGTAACATTAAGAGCTTTCTATACATATAAATCATTAGAGAATTTGTTGGGTAATGAAATTTTGAAATAAGTACAAAACTACTAGCTAAAATTTTTAAATATTTTACACTTTAATTCCATAAAATGTAGCAGAAAAGAAAAGTAATTAAATCTACTAGCTACTGCAACATCTTATCAAATTTATATACATGCATGACATGCATAATCAAGATAGAATGATAACATAAGAAAGTAAATCTAGCCTAAAGCATGATGGGTAGTTGAAATAATATTAAACTAAAAGGAAGTA
>NW_018243813.1:85536-86270 GCF_001263595.1 Phalaenopsis equestris | reverse complement strand
CATTGGAATATAAAAATGGTCTTCAAGTCTTATAAATTGTAACACACACACAAACACAAACACACAAACAAGATAAATGACGTCAATTCTTCCTCCATCTCATCGCATCTCACTAACTTACTATCAAATTCTAACGGAATCCCTACACAAATATATTGGGTACTTCTAAATGATTTTATAGATTCTAATATCAAAGATAAGATTATCCCTGATATATTGGTTCTTGAGCACCAACGCCAGACATCACCATATTCCAATAATTAAGCATCTCTAGAAGTTATAAGTACAGTGTAAAATCATCCACAAGTTACTCATCTAATAGGTTTGCAACTCCTATCAAATGAAAATAAAGTTCGAGAAAGGAAGTAACAAAATTGAGATGGAACTATCGCTGTAAAAATTCATAATGTCTTTTGTAAAACTCAAGTCCGGGTGAGACCCGAGTTGTTGTGGACTCGTCAATCCAACTAATATAAGAGAACATAAAAGTCTAACCATTTATTTATTAGGATAGAAAATATGTAGTAGAAAGTAATCTAAACTAAATATGCTAGAATGAAATTAACCAAACAAACTTCTAATTAGCATAGCATGGATCAGCATTGAAATATAAAAATGGTCTTCAAGTCATATAAATTGTAACACAAACACAAACACAAACACACAAACAAGATAAATGAGGTCAATTCTTCCTCCATCTCATCACATCTCACTAACTTACTTCCAATTTCTAA